>NC_060191.1:35181610-35336610 GCF_021184085.1 Oncorhynchus gorbuscha | reverse complement strand
GGTGAAATACCACAGTGTGCCATCACAGCAGCAAGATGTGTGACCTGTTGCCACAAGAAAAGGGCAACTAATGAAGAACAAACACCATTGTAAATACAACTCATATTTATTTCCCCTTTTGTACGTTAACCATTTGCACATTGTGACAACACAGTATATACACAGACACATATGACATTTGAAATGTCTTTGTTCTTTTGGAACTTGCGTGAGTGTAATGGTTACTGTTCATTTTTATTGTGTACCATCTACTTCACTTGCTTCGGCAATGTTAACATGTTTCCCCATGCCAATGGGGGAGAGACAGAGAGAGCGAGAGAGACAGAGAGAGAGAGACAGAGAGCGAGAGACAGAGAGAGCGAGAGAGACAGAGAGAGAGAGACAGAGAGCGAGAGAGAGAGACAGAGAGCGAGAGAGCGAGACAGAGACAGAGAGCGAGAGAGAGACAGAGAGCGAGAGAGCGACAGAGAGCGAGAGAGCGACAGAGACAGAGAGAGCGACAGAGACAGAGAGAGCGACAGAGACAGAGAGAGCGACAGAGACAGAGAGAGCGACAGAGAGAGCGAGAGCGACAGAGAGAGCGAGAGCGACAGAGAGAGCGAGAGCGACAGAGAGAGCGAGAGCGACAGAGAGAGCGAGAGCGACAGAGAGAGCGAGAGCGACAGAGAGAGCGAGAGCGACAGAGAGAGCGAGAGCGACAGAGAGAGCGAGAGCGACAGAGAGAGCGAGAGCGACAGAGAGAGCCGAAGAGAGCGAGAGCGACAGAGAGAGAGCGACAGAGAGAGAGAGAGGGACAGAGAGAGAGAGAGACAGAGCGACAGAGAGAGAGAGAGCGACAGAGAGAGAGAGAGCGACAGAGAGCGACAGAGAGCGACAGAGAGCGACAGAGAGCGACAGAGAGCGACAGAGAGCGACAGAGAGCGACAGAGAGCGAGAGAGAGCGAGAGAGAGCGAGAGAGAGCGAGAGAGAGCGAGAGAGAGCGAGAGCGAGAGAGAGAGAGAGAGAGCGAGAGAGAGCGAGAGAGCGAGAGAGCGAGAGAGAGAGCGCGAGAGAGCGAGAGAGCGAGAGCGAGACAGCGAGAGAGAGACAGCGAGAGAGAGACAGCGAGAGAGAGACAGCGAGAGAGAGACAGCGAGAGAGAGACAGCGAGAGAGAGACAGCGAGAGAGAGACAGCGAGAGAGAGACAGCGAGAGAGAGACAGCGAGAGAGAGACAGCGAGAGCGAGCGACAGCGAGAGCGAGAGACCTTGTTGATATTGAGGCTTGCAGCCTTTGCTCTCTGAACAGTACTATGGAATGAGCACAGGAGTAAACCAATAAAGCCACCGCCTCCATCTATATGCCATTATATTGATCTCCTCAATAGTCTCAGTAATCAATAGCATCCACTCAGAACAATCCAGCCTCCGTGTAATGCGTGGAAGCTTACCCGTTGCCTCAATATATCGGATGCACTTGTCAATGAAGAGCGGGATGGGTCGGTCAGGTGTCACCACGCTGGCCAACGGCACGCCAAAGTAGTTGCTTTCTACTTTGGATATGGAATGCCTGGGCTTGGGCCGTGGTTTCTGAGAGAGAGGGGGAGAGAGAGATGAGAACGGTGTTATCCTTTCTGTTCGTCACCCATCCAAGGCATCGATGGATTTTTAGGCCATAGATATGGACACAATTTTAACACACACACACACACACACACACACACACACACACACACACACACACACACACACACACACACACACACACACACACACATTACCACACTTTCATTCTTTAACACGGGCATCGAACTGTATCAACCAGCACGGCACACATACGCACTCGTGCAGTAGATTCTTCTCAAGGCCCACGCTGATAGGAATGTACGATTCCCATCTCTAGCTGTGGGTGTGATAACACATCTTCATTCCACTTTTCACCTCTCTATGTTTTCTTTATCCTCTGCACTCTTTCCTCTCCGTTGTCATGCTCCCTTTCGACTATACTGCATTCCTCGAACATTGTCCCATCCGAAACACAATCATCGCTTCTAGTAAGCCGCTAACCTACTGCTGTTATCAGCATTTCATTTGATCTTATAAGCTACTTCTGTGCCGTTCAAGCAGTAACTCCACTTGTACGGTGCACTTCAATGGTGTTCAGTGGGAATGTGTTGCTGTCCCGAGAAGCGAGAGAGCAGAGCAGCATGATACTCTCAGAGTGAGCCTAGCCGCCTTGACCGGGCCCTCTGCTCCAGTTACACCCCCCCATTACTTTACCCACCACCACTGACCTGCCCACCACCCTACATTCCCCTGGCTACAGTCACAACACAAAACTCTGCTCTGCTTTTTTTCTCCTTTCTACTGAGACAGGATGTGGCCAACGCTGAGAAGACAACAGACCTCTACCACACAAGGAAAATAATACACGTCCTTAATAAAAATCTTTAAAAACACGAGACCAGGGTTCCATCAATCTCTCGCTCTCTGTGTGCAGTGCTAGCGGCATATTAGAAAGGAACTAGGAGATGCAGGAATTTAAATTATTCCACTTGTCGGCTGAGGAGGTTTTAAAAAGGCTGGGGAGAGGAAACGTGTCTGGCGTCTTGGTGGGGGGAACAAAAGAGAGAGAGAGACCTCTGCCAAGTCAGCCGGCCACAGCCTGAGGTAAATGTATTTGAACAGGGAGAGAGGGTCAGATAGTTTCCACTGTGTACTCACTGCTGAGGCAGCCAGGCAGACAAGACTGGCTGGTTCTACCCTGACCTCGGATCAGACTTACAGGGACACTCTGTTTATTATACTGACCAGGCTACAGCTGGTTCTATAGCGACCGTCACCAATAGAGTGACAGCTGATCTGGGAACCTGATGAACTTATGGCTCCCATTAAGTAATAAAGGCTTTAATGTACGTGGAGCGGAGACACAGGCCCCAGATCAGCCCTAAGTGTGCTCTGGGGAGTCGCCATCTTAGTCCCCAGTAAGCAGTTTTGTTTTATTTGTTTTGGTGGCTTAAATTAAGTTCCCCCTATACTGGTTCCGCCAACCAAATTCACTCTAGATTTGTGATGTTACGTAGCATCGTTCAGGACATACAGTATACAACTAAACACGTGTATAGTTTATGGGGTAGAGAGACATCACTACTGTGTGTGAAAACATAAAATCTCCCCGTCCTCCCTACTGACACCCATGGTAATTATCACCCACACACAGCCAGACAGGGTGGTTTGTGTCTCTCTCCCCCAGCCAGTCTAATCATATACACTGCCTTCGCTCCCACTTAGGTGGCACTTTACGTGTCAGCCTCTCTGTGTGAATGAGAGGTATGGCAGGCAGATAAGACGGACGGTGTTGGGTCAAATCTTTCACCGCAGAGTCTGAGGGAGGGAGGGGAGGCTGACGCCCATGTATGAGTCCTATATTCACTGTATTCCCGCTTCATCAGCAGGAAGGTAAAGAGAGAGAGAGAATCGGGGAATGAGGGAGGGAAGGAGAATGTGTGGGAGGAGGAGAAAATAAACCCAGGGCATGTCCCACTAGTCTCTGGGCATGTTTTGGTGCCGCACAGTTGGATCACTCGGCTGCCAATCGCTCTCTATTCACTTAATGAACAGCGCACCTCGAAACAGAGCATTTCATAAAGCCATTGGGTCTACTCTGCACAGGTCTACTTGTTTTTAAACACAAGCCACACTCTGGGACTGCAGCTAGGGCTGTGGAAGTAACAGGTTTGTAATTTGTAATGAGTGAGTGGGTTAGAGCCAGGGCTGCTTTAATCCAGGATAAAACAAAACTGCTCTACAGAGAGACAGTGTGGAGGGGGAGAAGGGGGCGGTATAATAATTCTCTCGCTTTTTACTGTAGTTAATGACCTCATTCGGGTGACCAGTGAAAGAAATGTCAAACTAAGCCGGCAAAAATGTACCTTCGGTTTTACCGCCGTTCGTGTCAAATTATAATGAGCCGTGTCAGCACAGATTCCAAGTTTGAGAATTGTGTCCGTTTGGGGAATAATGGACAGCACACACATAAACACTGACAAACACACACGCATATGAAGGGAAACATTACACACATGCACAACTAGCCATAGCCTGAGCGTACACTGTGCTCCCGATTCATTAAAACAGTTTCTCCTGAGCTGGGTGACTTCAATAGCTGGAGTTTCTCTGCTTCAACCCATGATTGGGCTAGTTTGGAGGACCACTGCGAAGCAGGAGAAAAGTAGGCCCACAGAGCGAGAGAAGGCAAGGCTGATTTAAAGAACCTGGAAGGAAACCCAGACCCTCTATAGCAAGTGAGACTCCAATGAGATGGGCTCCAGTGAGCAGAGACAACACAGAAAACCTGCGCATAGCTCATGCACTCACACAGGTGAGGAAATACACACGCCAATAAACACTGAACAGTGCATTAAGAACACTGTTGCTAGGTAACTTTGATAAAAAGGTGGTAGGTGAAGACAAAACCCTATTAAAACAGATGTAAATCATCAAGTAGTCTATAATAGATTGATTGAGATTGTATATGAAGTCAGCCATAGGGTGAAATCTAAATGAGTCACAGCAGTTTCTCTCTTTCTCGAGGTGCTCTAATACAGTATGTGACCGGTATAAATAATAAAATTTGAAAGTGGGAAACCTAATGTGATGTTGATGAACAATAGACACAGACACAAAACAGACACTGGGGCACATACCTTGGTGTTTCTGCGCAGGCTTCTGAGGATGTTCCTCCTCTTGGGGTCCTCGCCCTCCTCGTTAATGGAGTTGTCCCCTTTGTGCGCCCCGCCCAGCTCCTCTGGTGCTTTGGGAGGCCCCAGCTCGTCGTCACTGCCGATGGAGAAGCTAGTGCGGAAGCTGCTGAACTTGCCCAGGCGTTTCGAGCGGTCGCGGTACAGCCGCGGCTTCACCCCCAGAGCAGACATCTTCCGCCTTCGCTCCAGGGAGCTGCTGTCAGCCTCGCTGTCCGAGCCATTTCCCCCGCCGTTAGAATGCTTGTTGGCGTTGCGGATGGTGATGATCTTGCCCTGTGTGCTGTCGTGGGGCACCGAGTAGATGCTCTCCTCCTCTGTGGGCCGCTGTTTGGTCACGGCATCCACGGGCTCGGCGTAGTCCGAGGGGTCATAGCCACCGTCGCTCCCCGGCGCCCAGGTGACGGCAGGGGGTAAGGAGCGGCGGTTGGTCCCTTGCTGGTCCATGTAGGGCCCCAGGTTGACTTTCCGAATGGTGGGCTTGGGCCGCACCTGGGGGGGGACCTTGTTGTTGAGCTTGCTCTCGAAGGTGCTAATCTCGGAGATGACTGAGAAGGCGTCGCTGGACTCCAGGTCGGGGAGCTTGAAGCCCCCCAGCTGGGAGGTGAGGGTAACGTCAGGGTAGGGAGGCGAGGGCTCCACGTCCTCCTCAGAGTCTAGCAGGGTGTTGATGGGGCTGGGGGAATTGCAGCGGGCCGGGCTCATGCTCTCAGTGGTGCAGGCCTCTGCTACATTATCGTACATGTGTGTGGCCTCCACTATGGTGCGTTTCTCCACAACCTCCTTCAGGAAGGGCTGAAAGAGGTCTATCCTGTGCAGGCCTCCCACCACCCCTCCAGGCCCACACACTACTGTGTTAAACCTGGCCTCGATCTCCCGGGCCAGCTCCTCCCCCTGGCTCACCTGCTCCCTGGCCGCATCAGAGTCCGACAGCTCAGCCTGGCTCTCCCCCACTGCAAGCAACTGCACGGGAATGATGTCCTGCACCTCACACAGGAACGCACACAGGGTCTCCATGGACGCCTTGCGCCTGGCAGAATACACAGCAATGTAGCCGTGCACCAGCCGACTTTTCCTTAGGGCAAATGAGGAGTGGAAGGAGAGCAGGGAGAGGTCGATGGTGTGCCTCTGGGCCCCCACCGTGAGCTCTAGGAGCACGGACGTGCCACTGCTCAGGCTGGAGGCCGGCCGACAGTGCTGGGGCAGCAGGAGAGGCGAGAGGAGCTGCTCCACGTCATAATCGTCGCCACACATCAGGCACATGACTATCCGCAGGTCTGTCTCGGGGATGGGCTGGGAGTGAGAGTCTCTGAAGGAAGGGGGTAAAGGAGGGGAGCTGCTGCCTATGCTCCCAGGGGGCCTACGGCATTCTAACAGACCTTTTAACACCTGGTTGATCTGCTTTTCGTTCACATTGCGTCCATAGCCCACCCCAGGGGAGGCGGGGTCTAGGTAACCACACTGTAGCTTCCCAGCAACCTGCTGCCCCTGGAGGATAAGTGTGTGAGCCGTTTCCCCCCCAATGTCCCTGATGGACCCTACTCCCCGTTTGGTGACTAGGAGCAGGTTCATGGGCAGCTGAAATAGACTGTTTTCCCTTCGGCCTAGTGTGGACTCTCTGAGCTTCTCAATGCTCTCCACAATGTAAGATAGTGACTCCTTAGAGTTGTAGAGACACAGGACGCCATGGGGGGTGAAGGTAGGCGTGTGGAAGGAATTGACCGGCAGACGCACGTTACCCTCTATGGGCCGGAGGGACAACTCATACATTTTCCCATCCAGCACGTACCGGTCATCATTGGTGCACAAAGCCCTGATCTCATTGGCCAGTTCTCTCCCCAGGCCATCTTTACCCAGAATGACCAGGTTTATGCGATCTGCGTTCCCGTCGCCCGGTTTATGGCTATCAAAGAAGGAGTATCGAGTGGGGAACTTGGAGGCTAGAACCTGTTCAATCTTACAGTCCACACAGTGTGGGCTATTTGGGCAGGTCTCCTTGGTGGGGTGGTAGACAAAGTGGATATGCTTGAGAACCAAAGCGTCCCTCTCTGCCTGCAGCTTCTGCAGGGCCTTGAACCTCTGCTCCTCCCCTAACACCTCCTGGATGGCCCCCATCTTCTCCTTACTGGGCTTGGCGTCTACCTCCAGCTCATAGAAAAGCTCTGAGTACTCCAGCAGCAGCTCCTGGAAGTCCTCCTTGGCTCGGTCAATGATCTCCTTCTGGTGCCTGTTGTAGATGTCTAGGTACTCTGGTTCCTCGAGCCACTGATAGAAGTCTTCATTCATGATGAAGCTGCGTGCCTCCTCCCAGGGTTTGCCTGCTGTGATGAAGGGAGAGGCACTGAGCTTCTCCTTGAACTCCCACCTCATCTCCGCCCGTTTGCGCTCATTTTTCAGGTGCTCCAGGTGACTCTCGTAAATTGTCTCGGCCACCGGGGTCTCCAGGAGATCCTGGGGAATCCTTTCATCCTCCATGTTGTCTATGTGTGGCGTGGTCTCCCAGGGGGTGTCATCCAACACAACGAACCAATGGGAGAAGTCTTGCTTGGTCTCCAGAACCTTCTGGACCCCGGACCAGCTCAGGTGGTCGATCTCATCCAGCTCAGGGACTAGGGAACCCAGTGCCTGAGGCAGGGTACTGAGATAGACCCTCCGCCTTCTCTCAATGTGTTCTTGTTTGAGCCTGTGGACGTGCTGCTGGAAGAGCTTCTTGGCTTTCGCAGTGCCCTCCAGGAAGACATACTCCTTGTACTCTGAGGAGGTCTGCATGCGCCGGTTTATGTTGGGCCACGTCTCATTGTGATTCTTCACGATACGGCTGACCAGCCACTCATAGCGATCTTTAGCCGAGGCAATCTGCTGGCTCTGCTGCTTCAGGGCCTCAAAGTACGGGATGATCTTGGGTTTGCCCCGGCCCTTGTCTATCAGCTGCACCAGGGTGAGGAAGGCCAGGTCTACGTTGACGTTGGAGCGTGCTGACGTCTCCACCACCTGGAGGTTCTTCTTGGCCAAGGCAAAGGTGTGAGAGTCCTTGATGTAGCGCTCCACCCCCTCGTCGCACTTGGTGAGCACCAGAACCACTGGCTTCTTGTTCTTGGCTAGCTGGTTGTAGAGATTAGTGATGAACTTCATCTGGTCGTCAAAGCTGCGGTTCATGCCCCTGCTGACGTCCACACAGAGGAGGAAGCCATCCACCATTAGCTTCCCCTCTGGCATCTGCTTCTGCTCAAAATCCTGCTCCAGCCCTAGCTGGTCCGTGCAGAAATACATCAACTTCTCTGCAGAGGCCAGCTTGTTGGAGGCAGCCCTCTTGATGTAGGGCTGGAGGGCTGTGGAACGGTGTGGCTGGAACGTCTGGTCATCAATGAACTCTGTCTGCTCCACCACATGCATCCTGCACTCCGGCCCCTCCTCCAGCACCCGCCCAGTTTCCCCCCAGAACAGGAAGTGGTCATTATTCACCACACGTCCCCCGAAGTCGCTGGTGCTTAGCACGGAGGTGTGGTCCAGGTAAAAGTTGTCTGCGCTGGGACGGACGAAGCGGTTGCACAGGCAGGACTTGCCCACACCACACTGCCCCTTCTCCTTCTCTGTGCCGGACAGGCCCACCACGACCAGGTTGTAGGTGGGCGCCTTTGCATCTTGCTTTTTTGCCATCATCATCGAACGCAGACACTCATCCTGCCATGCCCACAAGCTCTAGGGAGGAGGCTGCCGGGCGGTCTTTCCATGCAAAGATTCTTACTGGCCTTGGGTCTGACCCTACAAGAGAAGGAGAAAGAGGGAACAAATATATAAATAATGAAGACTGTGGGAAAGATTCAAGTCATTATTTGGAGGGTGTTCCATGTCTCATTTAAATTCCCACATCGTTGCTGTGTGATGTTAATGTTTAATCTGTGACCCCATTTCACCGCTGAAAGTTTCCTGAAGAGATTGGGGTCAGAAAGCTGTTGGAATGCTACACCTTACTTAAGACAACTGCAGTACAGTCGCTATTAACTGACGCATTCCTTCACATTTAACCTCTGACATTCTACTACCCAGCATCCTTAAAGTAGTTTCCTTATGGCTTGTTTGGAAAAACGTACAAAGCAGAACCTTATGTAACGATACATAATTCTTTCACATCTAACAGTGTTGTCTAAGCCAGCAGCCGTTCTAAAAGACGTGATGATATAGTTCTCGCAAACACACAAATCCACATACAGAGAGAGAGAGAGAGACCCTAATTGGGCAACTAGGGAAGACCAACTGCCTTATAAAAGGCTGCATTGAATGTTGGCTGCTTTCCTCTATATCAAAAAAAAAGTGTCTTCTTCTGGTCCTGAAAAAAATAAAAATAAAAGACTCCGCGGACAGACTGTAATCGCTAATTATGATCTCAAATTGCACGTCTCGTCACATTTGCCTAGATGTAATAGCGGGTCAATTTGGTATCCTGCCGTCTGGAGATATCCCTTGCAGATGTTTCTTTCCATGCCCCGCACAATGTTCTCAGAGCAAAAAAAGAAGTTCACAGCCACACAACATATCCTATTGGCAGAACACAGGCCTACAAATCATAACTCGAGCTACAATGGGTAGAACTGAATGAGGGAGATAACATTGAAGCCGTTTCGATAGGCAGACCCTTTCTAAGCAGTCAGGCTCGCATAGACAAAGGCCCAAAGCACTAGACAGCTGTGTACAGTAAAAAAAGACCCCACACCCAGTTTACGGTAATTCATCCATGTATTTAGTAAACACATTAAAACCACTGTTAATGATGAATGAATGGGGCTTTTGAGGCAGGGTTTGGAGAATACGAAATACCCACTGAATTGATTTAGTCAGAGAGTCAGTATGAAGAGAGAACTATCTGCAGAGAAAGAGAAGAGTTCAAAGTCCATCTCTCTCTCTCACAGAGACAGAGAGAGAGAATCCAGACACTGTAGATAATATATATATGCACACACACCACACACACCACAGGTAGGACGGTTGTAGGTTTTAATAGTAGAAAGGGGACAATAATATAAGGGATTCAAAAGTTACTGTGCAAAGCTAGTTCCATCTACCCAGACTCTGTTCACTGTAACACTACAGCAGCGCACGCCTACTACAGTAGGTGCATCACCAAGTGGCAGCACAAAAGAGATCCATATCAAAAGGAATGTCTTGTGTTTTGATATTTGCAGAGTAAAACATGCATCCAAAGGGGGTTGGGGGGGGGGCTGGCTGAGAGATCCAGTACACACAGTCTGTGTAACGAAAGGAGTCTGTGCCTGGGCTGCAGGTCGATAGCGGGCTGGTTGGTGATAAGACCTAGGCACCCATGGTTAATTCATTGCTCTACATCCCGCTGCAGGGCTCTGGACTGGCCAGCAGTGATTAGCCGGAGATCAATGAGCCCGTCACATAGAAAAGAGAGCAGGAGAACACTTTTTTTCCCTTTCCTTTTGAAGACGCTCTTATCCAGAGCGACTTACAGTAGTAGTGCATTCATCTTAAAGCTGGAATCTTTCAAATGGTGAAATGGCCACGTCCGTTTACATCCTTGCACACGAGATTGCAGTGCGTATTGTGCTCTGTGTTCTTCAGGAAATGCAGCACAACAATCCTCAGCTCGGCAACAAAAACAATAACAGCGGTGGTGGTGGGGAGGGGGGGGCTGGGGCGCCGTTTCCCCCCCACTGTGGATTACACATTTAAGACCGCTTGGTGAGACAACCACATATCACAGTCGTAGTAAATACATTTCTCCCCAATAAAGAATTTAACAGCAAAGACAGTGCTCGTTGGAAAAGACAAGTGAATTTAATTGTGTTTATATATATTTTTGGAAGATGGGCAGGGACTCTGCTGTCCTAGCGTCAGGGGAAGCTTGTTCACCCATCGGGGTGCCAGGGCGAGGGCTTGGACGGCCAAGAGACCAGAGGTGGCAGAACGGAGTGCTCGGTTTGTGGTGTAGGGTTTGAGCATAGCCTGAAGGTAGGGAGGGGCAGTTCCGCCTGCTGCTCCGTAAGGTCAAGCAGCCAGTGGAGTGTACTTCCTGAAATGCAGGGCTGTGCATTGCCTCAGTCTCCTTGGTCCCCTTAAAAGGCGCTGCATGGTCATTCCAATGTCTACATTGGCTGTGCAGTATTTACGGTGATACGGCCTCTGCAGAAGTCATGGAATTCATACATCCTGCGCTTCGGGGAGCAGCACAAAGCTGTTGTGAAGAAAGTTGTCAAGGAAGTGAGTTTGGGTTTATACAGGACCTCCGCCCTCACCTACCGTCAACCAATCGGGTCAATGTGGAGCAAAGAGGAGTCCTCCACAGCGTTTCAAAATTTGGGGAGGTGCACAGCGATGCGATACGGAGCTCAATTTGGCTTCTGCATGCCTCCGGAGGCTACGCAATTGTGTCATACTCTCCATACGGAGCCTCCGACCACATTTTCAGGTCAAGCATAATTTGGCATTTAGCCATGCCCACAGCAGGGCCGTGCTCAGTTGATAGAATGTTCGACAATACTGACAGGGCATAGAAATTGAGAGCATAGACAAATGCATTCCATGTGTAATAAAGAGCCACAACCATTCTATATTTGATCCGACTTCCAGTACAATGCTATTATCATCGTCAGCGGGGTTAACTGGACCTTTACCGCAATACGGACCAGCTCCAGTCCAGACTGCCGAGAGCACCCGTCGCAATTAGTTCCATATTAAACCGCTTTGAGCTGAGCCTAACGATAGGCTTAAAGGACAACAATGCTCCCCTGCCTGTCTATTTACCCCTTGAACTGGTTCAGATCAGAGGCATCAGAACCCATTAGATAGACAACAGTCATTACATTAGATGTACAGTATTCATCAGTCCCTCATGTTATGTTACCACTGGTAATAGTATAATTCACACGGATGACAATTTCTGGGCTGACCTGTTCCACTGTGTGTGGTAAACAGGTGGCCACGGAACACCATCATGCAAATCTTGGCATGTCGAAAAATTAAAAAGGTAGGGTATGGTAAATATAAACAGGGATCTGAAAATGGTTCGCTACACGAGGGAGTTGCTATTGGTATGTTTTATAGTAGGGCAATTTAGGGCAATTCCACAGTAATAGAATTGCGCTGAAATTCAAGATTTTTCACTTAAAATGTATGGCATACAAAAAACATTGAACTAACCACACAACTGTATGCACAAAGACTACATAACAATTGACACTTAACATTTCACAAAAACACATTTACTGAAAGAGCTGTGTAGACGCAAAGTTTGGTAACAGAATGGCAAAAATCTCACTCAGTTTGTGTCCACGTTTTCCAAAACGTCTGCAGAAAGAACGAGATGTCAGCTATGACATGACACCTTGACTTTGAAAAAAATAGATTTTGGTTATGGAACTACAGTCAATGAAGTGGATTTAAACCCGGTAACGGAATTGCGTTAATGAAATTTCATCACGGGTCCCTGATCTGTAAAACCACAGAAAGGCCTAATTATGGATATGAACGTCATTCTCTTCAGGTGATGTACCCTACACAAAAAAGGTACAAATATGCTATATCTTCCTTTTGATATTCAGGTTATATTCTACACACTGGCTATTATTTGAAATGAGCCCCGCACCAAAACCAAATTTGGTTGGTCCGAACTGGACTAAATCAAATCATGTACTTTGATGCTCGAAATCTAACTCAAACTACAGTACAGGGCTTTAAATTAACCTTTTTAGCCACTCGTCCTTCGGAAAAGTAGGAGAGATTTTTTCCTAAAAAAGTGGCTTGTCCCCCCCCCACCCACCAAAAAACAGGTCTGTGACACCATGGACCGAAAAGGTGACAGAATTGTGTTGTTACCTTCATTACTATCACTGGTATTGAAATGGAAGGCTGCTGCTCTATGATCCCATGTTTAATATGTCCTGAGCAAGGCACTTAACCCCCCTCAAAGTAAAATACTGCACTGATAAGTCTACTGTAGAAAACGCATGTGGTCCATCAACCCTCCATCTAGAAAGCTACTGGGTGGGCAGGGCTTTTTTTTTAGAAAACTCTGCTCAAACACACCAGAGTCAGCTTATCGAGATCCTGTTGAGCGGCTGATTTTTTAAAATATTTTTTTACAACGTTGTGTGTTCGACACACCCAGTAGCTCTCCTGGAATATCTTGGAGGATGGTTGGCCACCCTGCTACATTACAATTACAACCAAATACTTGTTATGTCTTCATAAAATAATTCCTTCATTCAATGAACCAGGAATCAAATGGCTACGGTGAGTGAGGTAGCTAACTAAGATGTTTGTCTATTTGTAAGGTTAAAATATTCAGTGATCAAGGGAGATCTTGACAGCATAGGTTACTTTGTCAATTAGGCTATTCCAATACTTACATGGCCAGTATTGAATAAAGGAGAATCCTAGCCAATTTTGCGGAGTATTACAACATTGTTTTCATCAACTGCGAGTTGAGGCTAATACACCCTAGCAGTTTATAAAATAATTTAGCTAGTCTCGTTCCTTCTACATACAGTATTCTCTCTTGAACGGAGTTCCTCGCGTTTCCCAGCTATAGCCTGCCTAGGCTATATGCCTGTGCTCGAAATCAACCGAGGTAGGCATAAAGTTATTGTTTTCAAATATGCAATATTGGCACTAGCAGCTAAACGTATCAACGCTAAATAAAACACTTAACTATACGTGTCACAATTCCAGATGTAAAAAATGAACAAACATTCTATTTTCTGGCAAATTATCCGCTGACTTTACCAACATTGCTTCGGAGACGTGAGGACAAACAAGACTTGCTTTCTAATTTGAAGCGCGTCACGTCAACCAGCGTGTGAACGCTCGTTCACGTGCATAAAAATAATTAAAAGGTTTGTGCTTTATTCCGCTAGATATTTTCTAAGACCCATTTTCCAGCTGTTTGACCAGAAATCAAAGCCTTTAATTATTCCTAAATTTTGAGATGGAAAATGGTTGAAAAATATGTACATTTCTTAAAGATGGACTCTTAGCTTTCATTTGACATGCTCCTATAAAAAACGCCACATTGGTGCTCATTGATCCTTTTACGTGGAAATGACCAGTAGCAACATGCTGGAATGCCATGGAAAAGGCTACATTAACAAATAACCACGACATCTGCAGTGACCACACAGATTAGCAATGACCCACATGCGCTAACCATGTAAACACACACACACAATTTTATTTGTCACATACACGTGTTTTGCAGATGTTAATGTGGGTGTAGCGAAATAGCTCAAACAGTGTAGTAATATCTAACAAAGCTCACAATCTAAAGTAAAGGAATTAAGAATATATAACTATTTGGATGAGCAGCAGAATTGGATACAGCATATACATCCGAGACGAGTAATGCAAAATATGTAAACATTATTGAAATGACTCGTGTTTCAGCAGCAGCCTCTAATGTGCTAGTGAAGGTTTTTTAACAGTCTGATGGCCTTGAGATCTATGTTTTTCAGTCTCTCAGTCCCAGCTTTGATGCACCTGTACTGACCAAGCTTTCTGGATGATAGCGGGGTAATCAGGCAGTGGCTCGGGTGGTTGTTGTCCTTGATGATCTTTTCTGGCCTTCCTGTGTCATGGAGGGCAGGTAGTTTGCCCCCGGTGACGTGTGGGGCAGACCGCACCACCTTCTGGAGAGCCCTGTGGTTGCGCCGTACCAGGCCTACCAGTTTGAGGGTTTAAGGGGCCAAGTCAAATTCCTTCAGCCTCCTTAGATTGAAGAGGCGATGTTGCACATTCTTCACCACACTGTCTGTGTGGACCATTTCAGTTTTGTCAGTGATGTGCACGCCGAAGAACTTGAAGCTTTCCACCTTCTCCACTGTGGTCCAGTCGATGTGGATAGGGGTTTGCTCCCTCTGCTGTTTCCTGAAGTCCACAATCAGCACTTTTGTTTTGTTGACGTTGGGTGAGAGGTTATTTTCCTGGCACCACACTCCCAGGGCCCTCACCTCCTCCCTGTAGGCTGTCTCGTCATTGTTGGTAAATCAGGCCTACTACTGTTGTGTCGTCTGCAAACTTGATGATTGAGTTGGAGGCCTGCATGGCCATGCAGTCATCGGTGAAAAGGAGTATAGCAAGGGGCTGAGAACGCATCCTTGAGGGTCCCTAGTGTTGAGGATCAGCAGAGTGGAGGGGTTGTTTTCTACCTTCACCACCTGGGGGCAGCCCGTTAGGAACCAGCAGCAACCGTTAACAACAGAGATCAAGGAAAATAGGCCCTGACACGTTAGCGTGCTAAATGACAAAATAACTGCCATTGCCATAAACAATTCATAAAACGGTTCCTGGGTAAACAGCAACTATGAAATACATCAAACTACTGCCTTGAGGCTTTAGCCTTAACCTTACCCTGCAAGAGTACATACGACAAGATAGATTACCAAACTATCTGTAAAAGGGAAAGAATGTACAGCGCTAGCTATATACTATCCAGATTCAGTTTGTCCAGCCACCGACAGTGTTCCAGTGCCGCCTGAGGCCCTCGCTGTGTGTCTAGTGGGCATGTCCTGGCACACACTCACCGCTAGCCCCTGGCTGAAGGGAATAGGTTAGGGTCTACATTCCATCTACCTCCGACCCAGAAATATATGCAGGGGGGAGCGGGTCGGCCTGGGGGGCGCTAGGTCAGAGGCCTGGTCATGTGAGCTGTTCTCCTTCCCTCTGGGATGAGGTTGGGACTAGGCCTGGAAAGGCGCATCACTTCTCCCATAATCAGAAGCACAGGAACGATAGGGACCAGTGCTGCAGTGGCCACCTGGCCGGGAAGTTTACCAACACGCGTGTCTGAGGGCAGCTGGGGGGGACTTAACGAGCCACAGGATCCAAGCATTCCAATGGTTCATTACAGGGCGTTAGCCAGAGACTGTCAACAAGGCCTGACTTTGAGCCGGCGTCTATTGGGTCTTCTCAGGCCTGTCAAATAACCCATAGCCCTGAGAACCAACCGCCATGAGAACTAAGACAATGTTAGCCTAAGCCTATGTATGCAAGGCATACATTTTATGAGCTGTGCCTGATTTGTTAAGAGGGGGGGGAGAGACTTCACTGTGCACATAGAGTTATTCCAATATTTCACACTAGAAAACTCTCGCAGTGGTTTCTGAGAAAGAGCTGTCGCTATTTTCATATATCAGGGGACCGGTGGTTGTCACTGACAATGCCATATTTCATAAAATAATCATAACCTCTGTGATGGTGATGATGACAGAGAGCAGTAGCAGAGGTAAACCCCCCTTACTGAGAATGATGCCTTCTCTGGGCCCCATCTCTCACTCTCTCCCACAGCCTGCTCTAATGCACCGCTAACAGCCAAAATGCTCCACATCCATCCGTCTTCTACCCACGTTCCCTTCTCTCGCTCTCCCGCTCGTCCTCAATCTCTATCTTTAACTTTAACTCAGTCGTCCCCTCCATACATCTCTCTCATCCTTCTCATCGTATCCCCTCTCTCTCCCTCTTCTCCCGCTCTCTTTCACAGGAGGCCTACCCTCCATTAGTGAGGGCACAGGGGAGGAGAACTCTCACACGGACACCACTTCCTGCCTAGGCGAGGTTCTCTCACAGAAGAACGGATGGAGGGAAGGAGGGAGGGGGTGTGGAAAGAAGGGATATGCATCTGCATGGTCACGGATTCTCTCCACACACACGCACTGTAATACATTAATACAATGACGCAAGCAGAAATAAATTAAAAACAGATCATTAGCCTCTTTCACTAATGCAATGAATCCCGCTTCCATTTACCAACAGGAAGTGTACACACACAGATTCTTTCACTAATGCAGTGTACACACGCTAACAAACAAACAAACAAACCAGACTACTTTTCCAAATATAGCACACACAAAATTGTTCCTAGTAAACAAACATGTAACACTAAAAGTCGGCACAAGTCATGTATTTACTAACTCCAGAGGTCACCATTGTCATGATATTATCTTAACAGGCACAGTCACACACACACTTGACGCCGATGTCATTGCAGCACACACACACACACCACACACACTAAACCAGGCAGGATGGTCAGACCGCAGGTGGGATTACACAAACTCTGGATTACCAGGGACTACCAGGGTATCTTTACATTTCCTTTATCGCAGCATGTATTCGTACGATGCTCTGATGCTCTGCTCACGTAGCATCAAGCCTGAGATCTGCTGCCCAAATCCCCTTAGGATGCTCTGTCAAATCACTGGATAACACACACACACACAAAAAGCTCTGTAACGCTTTAACGCTCCTTAATAAAACAGGCCTGTAGTACATCAAATCCTGGCAGGGTTCTCTGTGGAGCTCTCTGCAGTGGCTTTTCTCCCAGCTAGCAGCTTGTTTACCAGCAGAGTACTGTGTGACCTTCGCCAGGCCAAAGTCCAGCCGCTATTTCATTGGGTTTTACCCTGCCATGCCCTGTCACACAAGACACCACACTGAGGTAATGTCCTCTTCCTCCCTGCCTGGGGCATGAGAGACAGAGTTGGTGTTAGGGCAGGCCACTGTGTTCTTATGTAGCAAGAGATGGAAGGAGGGGGAAAGCAGAAGGGGGGCATGGAGGAGAATATTGCTTTGTTTTAGAACAGGAGATAAAATAGGAAAGAGCCCTAGAGAGAAAAAGATAGTTTGGTTAAATATGTAGAGAAAAGTAGAGGATGATGAGGGGGAGAGAATGACTGTTGCACTGCAGGAGGGAGAGTGGGAGGGATAGAGGAAAAGGAAGGTGTCGTAGATTGGAAAGATGGAGCAACCATTGTTTGGTTAACACAGAGAGAAGCAGAGAGCAGGGCTGGGCGAAATGGCTTCAAACTCATATCGCCATTTTTGCAAACTTACGGGTGTTTCACGAGAAATCGATTTGTGTTATGGTCTCTCTAAATAAGCGTTGTTGTATAATTAAAAAGGTCAAATCCACCGCATTTCAAAAAAAGTCAACAATAATCTATTGAATTCAGAGCTTGTGTAATTATACCCAGGCTGAATATATTTCCACAACCTTAAGACCCAGTAATAATTTAATTATTTTATCAAAATACTTATACCTGCTTTTTTTTGGCAATAATCACTGATCTGGCTTTCAGGTATGCCTTTAAAAAATGAAATTTTTGTTACACGTGAAACCAGAACCATGTATCATGCACATTCACTAATAATGTAGCAGGCATTATAGAACATTAACACAATATCTCCAGCTCGAGCCAACGTGCTAGTGAGTAGCCAGCTAATATTTACATTTCAACCAACTTGGATCTAGGTATAATTTCACCATCTCTGAATTCCGTGAGCAAGGCAAAACCGTTGACTAGTAATGAACACACCCTTCTGTCAGTCTCCAACTGCTTGAACAGCATGCTAGCCTGTCCACTTCGTTCAGATGTTGAAATCAAGTGGCCCATCTTATTTCTCAGAATGAGAACGAGTTGCCAATTCCATCATTATTTTATGCTTATTGCACATTTCTTAAAACGGACTAAACAGCTAGTACAACAAGCTTTGTTTTACTAAAATGCCGCTAGCGAAACGTGGTACTGTAATGCGCGCACAACAAACTGAGCATTCATTTTCTGTTTTAGTAGTATCTGCTCTGCTTGAAATTTGAGGAGTTGAAACAACCTTTCGGTGTCCGTATGACCGATCTTGTTGGAACAAACCTCAAAATGCAAATAGCGAGTTGAAACTGGGGCAAATGGGAAGGTGCACAGCACAGAAAGGAGCGAACGAGACGAGACCAAAAAGACAACAAGTGGACAAACGCTCAATAACTAAAAATACAAAAAAAATATTGGATTCTGCAATACAGGCATCTGGAATATCGAACAAAAGAAAATTCAAATTAAATCGAATTCATTCGATAAATAAATGATTTTGAAAAATTATAATAATGGCCCAGTCCTAGCAGAGAGGGAGGGAGATGGTTAAGAGCCTACTAGAGAAAGAGGGGGAAATGAGGGAGAGGCTGAGCAGATCAAGATGGTGTCACCGAGTTTAACCCTTCCAAAGCATCATGAGGCCTCTCTGACAACACAAGCCAATTGAACGCGTCAGGAACATGCACGGTGACAGCTATTAATCCCACCCACACGACACGTTCCACACTGACGAGGCCTTCCCTCTGCAGCCACACACCGCGTCGGAGTCAAGGAGTGCCAGGGCGAAAGCGTTGACTTAGCCACGAGGTGACTCCCTACAACCTTCAGCTGACATTATCCAACTGCATACCGCGCCTGCTAAAAACATGCTACCCACCATCCTCTGGGTCAGTGTGCGTTTAAAACACAGTGTTCCTATTCACTCAAATTTGCCCGTGCCGACATGGTAAGAGAAGTTTGAGCCACAACAACGTCAACAGCTGCAAGACATCAGCAGGTCAGAGAGACACGGCTCTCTGTTCTCCGGATAAAGAGTTATTTGTGTGCCCTCGCTCTCTCTTAGCAGAGCTGCGTGTCTTCCTGACTAACCCTACAACCCCAGTCCCTGTCAGACGAGCAGGGAGGCTGAGCTGGCATTAGCACATCGGATCTCACTCTGGAGTAAAGGGGTTGTCAGCCAAACGCGGTGTGAAGAGACACCGCATTACAGCCACCGTCCCAGCCAAACTCAATACAGAGTGGAAACAAACCATGCACTACACAGACAGATGAGTAATAAACACAGGCATGCATCTTTCACTCACCCTGCCACATAAAACAAATGTGTAGAAAGGACACACAGAGAGAGAGAGAGAGAGAGACAGAGAGAACTGTAGATATCCCAGCATCCCCCTCCTCCTTTGGGGTAGCTATATCTCCTTATCCAGATGCCAGTCACCCACATGATTGTCAGAGCTTTGCAGGCTAATTGCTTGTGTAATTGGTCTGACAACACAGGTGTTGTAACTTTATACCCCCCCCCCCCCATTCACTGAGGCTCTGCTTACATCAGAACCACTTAAAATGCTGACATCAGACCTGCTGATCCACATCTAAATGCTAACCCAAACTATTAGCAGCAGAGATGTCGAACTGAACCAGAGTCGAGGCTAATGAGAGCTGTCAGGGCCATTTCCCAGCCGGTTCTAGGAAAGAAAGCTGCTGAAATATTATGATTAGCTTCCTGCCAGAGTGACTTGTATTGCTCGACAGTTTTCACAGAGTGCCCATTCATATTCCCCACAGTACACGCACAGCTGCTATCTAGGTTAGGAGTCTTACTCAGTAGTAATCTGCCCGGACCTGCAACCTACAACCTTTCGTGGGAACCAAACAGGTGTTGTGAAGTCCTGGGGGAGGCTTTAAAGAGTAACACCAATGAGAAAGCTCTGTACCCAATAGCTATAGCTAGGGGACAGATGGCCTTCACGCGCAGATTCACACATACACTCATGGCACACCATATGCTCCAGCAAAGATACCCGAGATTCACACTTGCTCACACACAAGCCCCCACATTAAACTATCATGCCCTCTACTTAAAATGAGAGCTTTTTAGATAGTGTTTCATCAAGAGAAACATTCATGCACTACTGAATCCCGGGTGAAAGTAAGGCAGTACCGCGTCCCGGCAAAAGAGATAGGCTCATGTTTTACTGGTACGGCATACCATCACAATAATTGAAACGAAAATATCAAGAAAACCGGAGGCTATTACAACATTATTTACCATGACCGTGTGTCAGAGGCATGAACATTTTGAGACTGGACTTGAAAACGTGTGGTATAACCTACGCTCCAAAAAATGCGTTGCGGTTTCGTCGAGAACACTGATGTTTTGCAAAGGCATAGATGAGTGGTTGACGAAGAGACTCGCCCGGACAGCAGTTGAGGCATTTATTCGGGCCTTATGACAATCTGCAAATATCATGACACTTTTTGGTGTTTTGTGTCTCTTTCCATTCACCACTGTTTGGAGGCTTGAAGGTAGGAAGTGGATGAACGTGCGCTGCTAGCCTGGTAAAGGAGCCCTTTGAAGTGACTGTTTGACAATCAGATGAAAACGTCAAAACAGGTTGTGTTTATGCCACAATAAAAGGTCATGCATTTAAAAAAACTGAAATTACAAAATATTTGACTAGGCCCACAGAGATGCTATTGAATTAATAGGGATTCTAAATATAACAAAAAAAATAAAAACTGTTTAGGCCTCATGGCTGGCCCACCCATTAGACTGACGCCTAGGGTGCCATTTTCCGAGCTAAACTGACTACGAAGCATCTCCAGCAGCACCTCACATTCATTTAGCCCCGAGAACAATCATAACTCCTGTCACCCAGTGGCATGAGGGCTATTTAGGTGAGCGCTGATGTGTCGCCCCATGATAAGCAGTGCCCACTTCGCCAAAGGCAGGGGAGCAAGATATTTACATTGTCCATTCCCAGCACGCTGTCGGAAAGACCCAGCGCTCCGCCAACACTCCATCAAAATCATTTAAAAATAAATGTGGTCTACATTAGAAAGAGTAGGTAGCCTGTGTTTTTTTTCTGAAGACCATAGACCAAAAATGTACCACAGACATAATACCCATCGTTAGCTTTATATTTTTTTTAAATATATACATTTTTTAAGTGTCCAGATAATATAAAAGTATTCTATAACAATGCTTAACTCTGTTGCCTTATTCCAGATGCAAGCTTTAAAATGACCACACATGACGTGACTGGTCAACATGGGGATATCGATTCTTCTCTACAATCCTTCTGAAGCTGAGCTGCGGCCTTCAATATTAGACAAAACATTTACTTTGCTATTCTGTCCCCATTAATTGAGATTCTCTTTTCAAGAAAGTGAAAATGTTTCAAAGAAGACAGCTTCACGGGAAGCACTTCTGGATGCATAGCCAGCAGTTGAGGCAGAAAATGTATCTGGGTCGATCGAGCCACTGTTCGGGAGGAAAGATGCCATGCTTAGATTCATAAGGATGTATACAGCAACTGTTTCGTTGCAAACAAGAAACTCTGGTTTGACATTGGAGAAATATGTAAAGAATGACTTTCTCTGTCCATTCTTCCACAAAACGTATTTTCATTATCCACCTTTCTTTTGAGACTTTTCTCTGGATAGCAAGCTGTTTTTCATCAATCAACTATTCTAGTTTAGCGGGGAGGCATTTTTTGTGCGTCTCGCCTAGGGCGGCAAAGCGCCTCTGTAAACACTACCACCCTAGGTTGCATTTGCTTTTTGGTAGGCAGTCATTGGAAATAAGAATTTGTTCTTAACTGAATTGCCTAGTTAAATATTAAAAATGTAATTAAAATTAAAAGGACAGTGCCGTACCGGGAAGAAATGTAATCTACACCTGCCTTTCAGCATCATTGCACACAGAAGAAACACATGCACACAGAGGACAGGAATGTGAAATATCCTAAATGGAAACGCAAGGTGAATGAAAATAATTTTAGACGTTACATATTACCTCATGACATTTCAAAAAGAGGGAGGCTATAAATAAGGTAGGGTAGGTAGCCCATCGTTTAGAAGTGGAGTTCAGGATTGATCAATTACCTTGTACACACGGTAACTCTTAATGTGTCCCTTCTAGTACATCATGTGTATAATTGTTCTTTACCCAGTTGCGTATACTAAATACAGTAACGGAAAAGAGGAAATGTGACCCTCAACAATCTTGCCACGGTAGGTCAATTTCTTTAACTTGTTACAAATTTACCTCATCGGCAGAGACATATTTAGAAACCTGTATACTGTGAGATCCCGCGTTAAATTGATTCCGGTCTCAAAATAGATTATTATTGGAGTTTGATTCATTCACAAATATTCAGCTGTTTTAACTCAGACGTGGTGTCTTGTGTGTGTGTGTGTGGTCTAGGAGAGGACACTCAGAGGCTGTATCCAAGAGGCAGAAATGATAATGGTCCAACGTGTTCACTAGAGGTGGTGCTTAAGAGATCATGAGTGGCTACAATTGAATTGTTAGTCTGGTTCAATTGCATGGTTACACAGGGTGTGATTGTGATTACAGGTGCGGGGGGGGGCTTTGGACACTGAGCCTTGCGTTTCAACTAGACAGCGAGCTCTTCTAACAAATCGTGACACTTGTGAAATGGAATACCATCAAACTCCGGGAGCTCCAAGATCTTCTTGCCTGACAAAACATGACTTAAAATCGGAATGTGTACGTTCCCGTTGCTTATTATTAATTTATTATTCATGTAATCACATCAATATTTATATTAATATTGTTTGTTTAAGGGCCTCCCGGGTAGCGCAGTGGTTAAGGGCGCTGTACTGCAGTGCCAGCTGTGCCATCAGAGTCCCTGGGTTCGCGCCCAGGCTCTGTCATAACCGGCCGCGACCGGGAGGTCCGTGGGGCGAAGCACAATTGGCCTAGCGTCGTCCGGGTTAGGGAGGGTTTGGCCAGTGGGGATATCCTTGTCTCATCGCGCACCAGCGACTCCTGTGGCGGGCCGGGCGCAGTGCGCGCCAACCAAGGTTGCCAGGTGCACGGTGTTTCCTCTGACACATTGATGCGGCTGGCTACCGGGTTGGATGCGCGCTGTGTTAAGAAGCAGTACTGCTGGCTGGGTTGTGTATCGGAGGACGCATGACTTTCAACCTTCGTCTCTCCCGAGCCCGTACGGGAGTTGTAGCGATGAGACAAGATAGTAGCTACTACAACAATTGGATACCACGAAATTGGGGAGAATTAAAAAAAAGGTTTACTATTTCAGGTCAGCGACATGTACAGTGGGGAGGACATGTATTTGATACACTGCCGATTTTGCAGGTTTTCCTACTTACAAAGTCTAATTTTTATCGCAATTGTGAGAGACGGAATCTAAAACAAAAATCCAGAAAATCACATCGTATGATTTTAAAATAATTAATTAGCATTTTATTTAGCATTTATTTATTTAGCATTTTATTTTATTTATGACATAAGTATTTGATCACCTACCAACCAGTACAGACCTATTAGTTTTTCTTTAAGAAGCCCTCTGTTCTCCACTCATTACCTGTATTAACTGCACCTATTTGAACTCGTTACCTATATAAAAGACACCTGTCCACACACTCAAACAGACTCCAACCTCTCCACAATGGCCAAAACCAGAGAGGGTGTAAGGACATCGGGGATACAATTGTAGACTTGCACAAGGCTGGGATGGGCTACAGGACAATAGGCAAGCAGCTTGGTAAGAATGCAACAACTGTTGGCACAATTATTAGAAAATGGAAGAGGGTTAAAGATGACGGTCAATCACACTCGGTCTGGGGCTCCATGCAAGATCTCAACTCGTGGGGCATCAATGATCATGAGGAAGGTGAGGGATCAGCCAAGAACTACACGGCAGGACCTGGTCAATGACCTGAAAAGAGCTGGGACCACAGTCTTAAAGAAAACCATCATTAGTAACACACTATGCCGTCATGGATTAAAATCCTGCAGCGCACACAAGGTCCCCCTGCTCAAGCCAGCGCATGTCCAGGCCCGTCTGAAGTTTGCCAATGACCATCTGGATGATCCCAGAGGAGGAATGGGAGAAGGTCATGTGGTCTGATGAGACAAAAATATAGCTTTCTGGTCTAAACTCCACTCGCCATGTTTGGAGGAAGAAGAAGGATGAGTACAACCCCAAGAACCCTATCCCAACTGTGAAGCATGGAGGTGGAAACATCATTCTTTGGGGATGCTTTTCTGTAAAGGGGACAGGATGACTGCACAGTATTGAGGGGAGGATGGATGGGGCCATGTATCGCAAGATCTTGGACAACAACCTCCTTCCCTCAGTAAGAGCATTGAAGATGGGTCGTGGCTGGGTCTTCCAGCATGACTACGACCCGAAACACACAGCCAGGGCAACTAAGGAGTGGCTCCGTAAGAAGCATCTCAAGTTCCTGGAGTGGCCTGGCCAGTCTCCAGACCTGAACCCAATAGAACATCTTTGGAGGGAGCTTAAAGTCCGCATTGCCCAGCAACAGCCCCGAAACCTGAAGGATCTGGAGAAAGTCTGTATGGAGGAGTGGGCCAAAATCCCTGCTGCAGTGTGTGGAAACCTGGTCAAGAACTACAGGAAACGTATGATCTCTGTAATTGCAAACAAAGGTTTCTGTACCAAATATTAAGTTTTATTTTTCTGATGTATCAAATACTTATGTCATGCAATAAAATGCAAATGAATTACTTAAAAATCATACAATGTGATTTTCTGGATTTTTGTTTTAGATTCCGTCTCTCACAGTTAAAGTGTACCTATGATAGAAATTAGACTTCTACATGCTTTGTAAGTAGGAAAGCCTGCAAAATCGGCAGTGTATCAAATACTTGTTCTCCCCACTGTATCTGTGTCAAAACCTTCCAAATTGGAGATATGGTTCAGAACTACTTCAAAACAGCTTGAAGACTTTCTTTCACTTGAGGTAAAACGTAGGTTGCATTTTTTTTGTCAACTGTGTTTCAAATAAACGATTGAGATGGGTGGAGTAGGCCTAAACCTATGGTGCATTATGGATTATTTTCACCTCAAAACATACTTATTTTGGGTTCTCTCTTTCAGCATTTCAGCTCGTGGTAATGAGAGGTCGTGAGCGCTGAAAATGGGAGCATCCTGGGGGATTTTTACAAGAAAATCTCAAATTCAACAACAAAAGAAACATGTGTGAGAGCAGCATAAAATGTGTAATTTTGTTTAAGATATGAATTATGCCACTGTAAATTGT
Organism: Oncorhynchus gorbuscha; assembly: GCF_021184085.1. Lineage (NCBI taxonomy): Eukaryota > Metazoa > Chordata > Actinopteri > Salmoniformes > Salmonidae > Oncorhynchus > Oncorhynchus gorbuscha. Next base: position 35,311,211 of record NC_060191.1, on the reverse strand, counting down.
ATATGTTTGTTATTTCTCCGGGTTGCAAATAATTGCCATGGAAGCTATAATATTTCAATAAAGAGACAAAAACACACCTTATATTAGTGGAAATTGTGTGGTGTGATGCACCGTGCTGCCTCCCATCAAAAATAGTAGTGCACTTGAGTGCACACACAGGAGGTCCCGCACCGGGAAGAAGTTCAAATCTACTTTCACCACTGCCGGAGACCAATTAAAACAGAATATGGAGGATATGGGGGGAGAGAGAAGAGAGAGAGGGGGACAGGGAGAGATTAATGAGAGGGGAAAAGTACAGCAGAAACACTAAACATGTTGCTGGTACATGTGACAACACTGCCAGGTGCTAGCAAACATATAGGGGGGTTGGGTGTGTGTGCGTTATCATGTCAAAATGTTTTTTTCGTATGTATGAGCTATGGGCGTCAACATGGTCGCCTGGACAACTGCAACCCCGCGTTACCTTCTGCTGTCAATGGAACAGGAAGCAATAGATGCACCACTTCCACTCCAACCTAGACTCCACACAGGACTAATAGAGCCTGCTGATGGAGTAATGCAGCTGGTCCACAACACAGAGCTTTTAAAAGCTTTCTGACACACAGCCAGGGCAGGCCCAATACATGACGTACCGGACACAGGGAGGAAGACACCGGGGGGGAAAAAAGAGAGCAAGAGGAGATGCATAAAGAAAGTCGGCAAAACACAGAGGGAGACGAAACGAGGAGGAGGAAGACAACGTGAGGAGGAGAGAAAGGGAGCATGAGGGTTAACACCAGCTTCGGGTAAACACTTAGCATTTGTGCTTGGCTAATGGCACCCAGGGCTACTTAGGGCTCGTGCACTACAAAAGCCTCAACGTGGAGGAAAAACCCTGAACCAGGGACAGGTGTAACCGCTCTCGCACCCTCTCCTTCTGATGAATAACACAGCAGAGGCAGTGGGGGCGGGGACCTCACAGACAGAGAAGAGAGGGACCCACGCCCTAAATCACTCTGCGCTGCCGAAAGATACACGCCATGCACAGAGAGAGAGGAATGGGGGGGGGGAGAAAGTATTTACGGAGAGCAGCCAAAGGAGGCGATGAGTCACTCTGCAGCGAGTAAAGCAAATGACACAATTGAAAACACCTGAACCTGCAATAGTGTCAATTAGACATAATTACTTTTTACTTGTTGCCACAGTAACCAACTCTTGGTGCAAAGGCAGCTGGCTGCAGATGCTCACCCCCCTCCCCTCTAGCTCTCTCGTTTCCCCTCTCCCCAGTGTGATTCATGTAGGAGGAACTAAAAAGGCAAACTGGTAAACAGCCTATTTCCCTGCTTTAATAACCCCTCGCTACAATGGCATCCTCTTCTCAGTTCTGTAAAACACAAGAGACCTGCAACTGGCTAAGCTTGAAACCCAGAATGATGAGGTCCTATGTGTGTTTCTCCTGCAGCCTAACTCGCTCTCCAGTATGTGTGTGTGTGCGCGCGCACACACACGTTTATTTTGCGGTCTGACTCCCCTCCAGTGTGAGCATATATACGGGAGGAAGCTGACGGGCCCAGGGGCAGACAGCAGTCCAGAGGTTGGAGGGTTACGCTTGCTCATCCATTTTAAATGAGCCTCCAGACAAGGAGGAGCACGGCCATTAGAGCCCCTGCCCTGCTTCCTGCCTTCTCCTCCTGCCGGTCCAGGGTTGAAATTGACTTAGATCTGTCCACTGCCCAGCTGACCCAGCCCCTACCCACAACAAACTCAGAGGAATGTTGCTCGCTGGGGGTTAAGGGTCATCTCTGATGTGGGGTTGGGTGACGGTGTTATGGGAGGCTCTCACTGTTATGGACTAGTAGGCAGCGTACATGTCAGGGACCCACACTACTAACACTAGCCTGGGTGCCAGACTGTTTCTGCTCTCTTGCCAACTCCTTATGAAATTGTCACGCCGTGTTTGGCTTGGGAATTATAATGGAGTCGGCAAAAACACAAACAGATCTGAGACCGGGCTATACGAACACCTCATGTGTGAATTGTACAATTACCAGGAACAAATCAAAAGATCACCTCTATCCTCTCCTCTCCCCTCCCCTCATGACCATGGCAGTTGGAGGCCACCAGCTCCCGTGAAACAGTTCTACATTGCCTGTGCAAAAACCACACTCCTCTGCCAAGGGGTGCTATGGAGCAGAAGAGGTAGGGGGGTTAAACCAGTGAAGCGCAGACAGCACCCCCCACCACCCAGCCAAGAAGGCTCAGTCTGGCCTGTCCTCAAGGCCAGTCTCAGAGGACAGAAGTGGGGAGGACGGGGAGACGGCGTGAAAAACATTATTTTACAGCTGCCTTGATTGTGTTGATCCGTGTGGTTTAGAACCCCACCCGTTGAATTTGTTTGCTTAGAGGCAGCATGCAGATGCCAACCCCCCTCCTTCTCCCCTCTCCCCTCAAACCCCAGTCTGTGCCTCATGACTGGCACTGCTGCTCCCCGCTACCTCATTTACCAGGGTTCTCGCCTCAAATTACCGGCCAATTAAGCAGAGCCTACAAGCCCTATGACATCAAAAGGCTTCTGGAATGGAAAATAAATGTTGTCGTTAGATGGCCTAGGAGGTTTTTACTATCCTGTACTCGACTAACCAAACAAACACAGATATAACCGCATCCTCTGCAACCACTAATGGAAGACCACACAGCTACTCCATCACCGATGTGACGTCACCTTAGGTAGAGCACACCTCTAACACAAACATCTGGGGTCTCCGCCAATAAGCGCTCTAATCCAGGGGCTCAGATATAGGAGACGCCGGGCTGTCAAAAACCACCTCACGCACACACCCTCCAATTCCCTGCCATTGTCTAGTTCTCTCCATCAATGAGCCCTGGCTGCGGTCATTATTGTGATTGTCATGTGGTGGGAAATAAGGATTACGCTGCGGTTGTCTGCTCCGCAGCAGGGGACTGTAGGTCTCTCCCTCTCTCCTGTCTCCATGGGGATTCGAGAACAGAGGGAGCGGGGGGGGTTGAAGAGTCAACAACTTCTGGATTTTTCTCTGAGATAAGGAAAATACGTGCAAGCGCTCTGTAAGACTTGACAGGCACACTGACCAAACGACCTTGAGCGGGTTCATTCATAGCGCCGGCTGTAGGAGGGGGATGAAAACAAGCAAACGTGATAAAATCTCAGAGGGGGAAAAAGGTCCGGATAGAAACAAATAAACAAATTAAACCTTCGCTCCCACTGCACTCTGGAGACGAAATGCTATGAATGAGAGAAGAGGGAAGGAGGAAAGAAGGTTTTCAAAGAAACTGGGTGAAAGACACACAAAAAAAGATATCGTGTTGAGAGACCAACTGGAAGTCTTCTCTAGAGACCAAAAACCAGCTAATACACCTAACATCAGTGAAATGTTCTCATATGCCATCTCAAATGTTCCTAGAATTTTCCAACTATGTTTTACTGGCTATGGTAAATGGTGTGGTAACCAGAAGTGAGGCTGGCCAATGTCCCAGGAGGGCCACTCCTCTCGTGTGGAGTTCTCCAAGGGAGCCACTTAGCCTGAGAAAAACAACTAGAAACGAGAAGTGAAAGAGCCAAGCTCAATAAAACCAAACATGTTGACTCAAAAAAATAAAAAGCATATACAGTGGGGCAAAAAAGTATTTAGTCAACCACCAATTGTGCAAGTTCTCCCACTTAAAAAGATGAGGCCTGTAATTTTCATCATAGGTACACTTCAACTATGACAGGCAAAATGGAGAAAACAAAATCCAGAAAATCACAAAAAAAAAGGAGTACAGCCTCACCTCCAGGCCAGGCACTAAACCGGGAAGCTCTGCCCTCTGTCCCAAAGTTCCTACTCCAATAGGCATATCATATGGGGTTAGCTAAGGAAGGTCAAAATACGCAGTACAAATGAATTTATTAAATAACACGCTGCTGGCTTTATTCTTCATTAGACTGTAGTGTTTTCAGAGAACATGGGCGTCTTACCATGAACAAAGCATCTACCTGATGAACACGCATTTTCAGTTAAGGCTTGCAAAAAAACCAACAACAGCCAAAGCATTTGAAGCCAGCCATGTATGTGTTCAATCAAGCCCTTATCCCCAGGGGCATGCGAACAGTCTACCAGAGTATGTACACACGCAGTGGTTAAATTGGGATTTGGGAGGTGGGGGAGGGGAAGAAAGATCTGGTGATAAAAAAAGGCCATTCTACTCCAAAATGAATGAAAATAAAATGATGCAGAGATCTAAAATATAAATTTCCCCGTCGGAAATGAGCCCAATTACATATTGGTCCATATTATCAGGTGTGCTATTCAGCAATAAGCATTATCACCTGCCATCTGATGCAGCATAGCAGCCAATAAATAAAGAGGCTGAGGGTTGGTTGGTTACCCCGCACAAACATTAGGCTCTTGTTGCTAGTTTAACATATTGATGACATGAATGTCGCCACTTTATTTTTCTTCTTTTGCCACTGGCACTCAGCCAACCAAGGATCATGTACTGTGAATATAATGTAGGCCTACCTATTACACCTGACCCTTGTTACATTAAACCCCGGTCACCCCCCCCCAAAAAAAAACAGAAAATCTGGAAGTCTCCAGTGAGCTCCGATAATGGCATGAGGCCCCTGGAACTGGCCTGTGAATATTGGGTTGGGTCCTGTGTTGAGTGTTGAGAAACATTCCTTCCGTAGGCTGATCCAGGGTGATCTACATAGATCCCCCCAACATCACTTGTCCAAATTAACAGAGCATTAATCTGATCCAGCGGGTGTGACCCACAGGCCGTCACATGCTACTATAGGTGTGACCCACAGGCCGTCACATGCTACTATAGGTGTGACCCACAGGCCGTCACATGCTACTATAGGTGTGACCCACAGGCCGTCACATGCTACTATAGGTGTGACCCACAGGCCGTCACATGCTACTATAGGTGTGACCCACAGGCCGTCACATGCTACTATAGGTGTGACCCACAGGCAGTCACATGCTACTATAGGTGTGACCCACAGGCCGTCACATGCTACTATAGGTGTGACTGCGACAACAACAAAAAACGGGTCGTCAGACACCCTCTGTGCGAGCACACACGCAGGGCGGCATGTGAAGGCACAAACCCTCGCACAGAAGCGTGCTAACATTCTCACACAGTTCATATTTGCCAAAAGAACCCCCCCCCCTCACATATCACACTTTAAGACACGAATGCCCAAACAAAGGGACCGCACTTGCTCTCCGGACCTGACTACTGTGACAAACCCTCCCATTTCATCACCTTGCCTGGCCCTGGGGACAGTACATTCCCTCACAGTGACAGGAGTCAGAGCACTGGGAACACACACACACACAAGCAGCTTAGCATACAGCATACACACACGGCACACACACGCAGCTTAGCATACACACAAGCACAGAGCTTAGCATACAGCACACACAAGCACAAGGCACAGCCTGTGTGTGTGTTCGCTACCACAGAGATAGCGCAGAGGGGCGTGTGTGTGTGGCGCGTGTTTGCGTGGGAGGGGGCAGGGGGACATATTCATTTGAATGCGAGTGCATTAACTGAGACTCTGGTGGGGAAGATAAGGGGCTTCTTTATTTCAGTCTTCTGTGCGTGTGTGCGCGCATGTTCTCTCCCGTATCCGACAGTACAAGGACACGAGAGACAGAAAAACCGAGATGGAGGACTAAAAAGAGGGGGGAAATTACAAAAAAAAGGAAAGGGGGAAGAAACTAGGAGACAGGATGAAGGGAAAGGGGAGAGAGAAAGGGAATTAAAGGGGGGGGGGGTGAGATCAAAAAGGGTAAATCTCCAACTGTCAACCTGGCCCTGGTGTCTCATCTCCCCTGATATGAACTGGACTTTGTGAGCAGGGGCACAGACAAACAGAAGACTGTGGTGGACAGACAGTTAAAATATTGGTTGGGTTAGCCAGAGATTAGCGGCCAATGGTAGCGTGGATGACTTTGTGAGTGTAAACAACGCTTTCCTTCGTAGTGCGCCTGTGTGTAGGATTTGGTTAAACCGGAGTTGTCTGATGGGATTGGTGGAGGTACAGATGGTGTGTGCATAGTAAGGTCTTCCAAAGGCCTTTGAAAGTTAACTTTCGGTCGCTCTAGGTCACACAATAGTCTATATGCCTGTATGTGTGTCCTACGCTTCCTGAGCAGACAGTGCGTGTGGTGTGTAACTGTGTGGATGATGTTAACAGAGTAACAGGCTAATGTGATGCTGGTATTTCTCACCATACACAGGAAGTACTGCACAGACCTGGCCCCTCCCTCAAAAGGTTTAGGGCAGCAGGTAGCCTAGTGGGTTAGACCGGTGGGCCAGTAAGCGAAAGGTTTCTGGTTCGAATAACCGAGCAGACAAGGTGAAAAAAAAAATCTAACGATGTCTCTTCGAACAAGGCACTTAACCCCAATTTGTTTCAGGGGTGCCAAAATACTACGGGTGAACCTGCAAAAAAAGACATTTCGCTGCACGTAACAAATCTTTTTTTTCTTTCTTTTGCCATGAAACCTCCCCATGCATGTTTTAAAGTGCTGCACGACAGGGATTCAGCGTGTGTGTGTGTGTGTGTGTGTGTGTGTCCTTTAAAAGACGAACACTCGAGTAATAAGAGCTGAAGGGTGTGCTCTCCTTTTCAAAGCAATTGCACATGTGCCTTTCGTCTGACACGCGCGCACAAGCCCACCGAGTCAATGAATAGAAGGGAAGGAGGCAGGCTACCAGGTGCGGTGTTTGTGGAAGATACGACTTTTGTCAACCTAAGCATTTCGAAACACACAGAGCTACCCCCCCCCCCCCCCCCCGCCGAAGTAGAGGTCACTGCTCTCCTCCTCTCCTCTCAGCGGAGCGGCACGTTCAGCAGGCAAAACAAAGCGGCCTCCAGCATCACACACATTGCTGAGTCTAATCAAGTAAGACCACAATACAGCAGCCCCCCCACCCCGTGCTTCACTGAGTGGTTATGTGATACTGTGGAGCCGTGGGAATGGTCTCCATCCTTAAGGCGAGGGTGAGAGAGAGATAGAGAAAGGGGGCGAGGGAGTTGGATAGACAGAGAGAGAGAGAAGGGGAGCGAGGGGGAGGTGGAAAGACAGAGAGAGAAAGAGTTGGATAGGTGGTGCATGGACGAGACGGAGGAGAACGAGGACAGGAAGACGGATAGGTAGAGAAACAAAAGGACTCAAAAAAGAAGTGCGAGGTCATTTCTCCGCCAAAGCTCTGCGATTCATTCTGATGATGAAACTCAACAATGGATGACTGAAATCTCTCACAGACAGCTAACGCATGTTCAGAGCGAGCACAGAGGCCACTCCTCTGAGACAAATTGACCGCAGTTTAAAAGAACAACAGCTAAGTTACAAAACACTATAGAATAAAAGAGACTGTCGCTGCAGAGCTTGTAATGACAATTTCTAAAGACAATCAGGGTCTGTAAGGGGAGAGGGAACGAAGGACGAGGAAAGGTCAGACCTACAGTACATTTTGGCCGATCCTCCAGCCTACATTTCCCGTCTGTTCCATCATTGACCATTTGGGACATTGGGATGTTGCCTCTTTCTGTATGATACACAGTGGGGGATGGGAGAGCGGGGAATATGGACTGAGACCTACTTAGGCCTACAGTGGGCAGAGAGAGAGGAGAGCAGCCCCAGGGTCAGAGGGGAAAGGGGAATAGGACACTCACACACAGTGGGCAGTGCCAGGGCAGCCTGAGGGTCAGATGGGGAAAGGCAGGAAGTGTGTCACTAACAGGAGAAGCACTTCCACCATGGGGGGAGAGCAGGGCAGCCACAGCCTCAGGGGGCAGGATCACTCACAACACACTAAGGGTTAACGGCCTACACATCACTCCTAATACACGCACAGACCCCAACACAAAAGCATGTGTGATCCCATACAGTGGGCTTTGCAAACGGTGTAAATTCATCCAAACTGAAATGATCACACAAGGCTTGGTGTGGTCCCTATATAGCCCTCCAATAGGACAACTATCCTATCAAAATCCATGACCTTCTCTGAACCAACATTTCAAATCTTCCCCTCTCTCCACCTATGCATTCTAACCCCTTGTGCTGTCCCGGTCCCCGTCCCTCGTCTTTCTCCCTCCCTCCTCCTGGTGGACGCGTCGCTTCATTCTCTCCTCCAGTCATGTCCAACTCCAGGCGGTGGGTGGGCGGCAACACCGACAGTGATGGTGGGATGGAATTTGCGTCTTTTAACTCCATTAGTTCCGCCTCAGCCTGGGGCCTGTAGATTATGACTAATTAAGCAGCTTAACGTGGCTTAAAACCGCCACACAGAAAGGAGAAGAGCCTTATCTGTCAACCTGCTCAAAAGATTTCTTCCTTTTCTTCCAGTGGCAAACTACACAAATTCACTCTGCGTGCCCTTTATATGCCAAGGAGATTAGCTTCATGCAGAGGCGTCGGAGAGGGCAGACACTTCTACGAGACAACAGGAGGCGTGGATGTGCGCAACATGGCGGATCGTCCCTAGCAACCTCCTGCTTACCGATAGCGGTCTTCATAATAGCATCTCCTTTATCATGTCATATTTGACAACCAAGGCTGAGGCTACTACTCACCCCCAAAAGTTGTTAACCTTTGACACTGGAGGTGCATTCAGTTTGTGTCGTTATGAGACGCAGAACGTGTCACTAGGGAGCTCGGTCGGTGCTACCGGTAATTAGCTGATTAGTGGCGGTTAAACAGTAGCCCAGCGTGGTTGGACGGCAGCCGCCATATTTCACCCTGGAGCCGTGGCAGCTTTGTGGCCGTCGCCGTTTGAAGGCACTGTTCAGTCATCGGGGGGCCGGGGTTCACTTCGGCGTGTTTGCTATGCCAGAGCTCCTTCAGGCCAGCTAGGAAGTTCAAACATGCACACACACACACACACACACTTGCCTAAACATAAGTACTACCTCCATCACCGAGACAGAATGTTACATCATCAATGTGATTACACACCACTGGGCCAGGCAAGAGGTGCCACCGCCTCAGAAACTGGTCTGTCCTATTAACAGGGATATTTTGGGATTTTGGCCCTTTTATCTACTTCCCCAGAGTCAGAGGAACTTGTGGATACCATGTTATGTCACTGTCCAGCATGAAGAAAGTTATAAGTAGTTTCGCTATCCAATGCTAACTAACATTACCCATAGCGCAATGACTGGAAGTCTATCTACCCACATGCTAAAAACAGTATCCGCTAGTTCATCTGACACTGGGGAAGTTGATAAAAGGGCCTCGTTGGCAAAAATCCCGAAGTATCCCTAAAACCGTAGTTCAACATTCACTGATCGGGATTAGAAGGCAAGAGTTCGTACGACTGACGAGGCGACTGTAGAAATCCACAGAAGTTCATCTGGGACGCTCCATTTCAACCTCTCACACGGAAGCGTTTCCCGCCACGGAGAGAAGAGAAGAAATGTCCCGGAGAGATATTTGGCTGAACGAGACAAAAACTAAAAACACCACACAGGCCCACCTACAAAAAAAAAGGTAGAAATAAAACAAGGCGAGGTGGGAATGAGAGTGAATGAGATCGAGATAAAAAAAAAAAAACTAGAGGGGGAAAGGGAGAGAGCAGAAGAAAGGAATGAGGCAGAGATGGTGTCAGAGGCTGACGGATGTGGAAAAGAGAAAGAGGGACGTGGAGGGGATAGAGAAAGATCATATCTGATAGGAGGGATTTGCCCATTGCTGGAACAGTAATTCACTAAAGCCATTCAACTGAAGCCCATCAGTCCCGATCTGGCGCCAGATTAAACGACAAAACCCCATCCCTCCCTTGTCCTCCGCCTTGTCTTTTTGAGCTGAATTTGGGAGACCTCTTTAACACACATCCAGGAGATAGGATTGGACACCGCGCTATTATTTCTATGATTTCCGCCCCAAGATTCAACACACTGATGATGATATTCATAATGATGAGCGTGTATGTGCGTGGGTGAGATCTGAAGGGTCGCCGTGTAGAATCAGTTCCCCTCGCGTTCCTTCCCTCGCCCTTTTTCAGTTTGTGTCCTGCCCCGCAGGCTTTCACAGCATCCCTCCGTTCACTCGAACTACCTCCCAGTCAGTCACTCGCCCTCGCCGCTCTCGCACTTTCTGTAGATCTCTCTCTCTCTCTCCACACACGCTGCAGGAAACTGTCGTGCCCCAGCTGTGATTACGTTGCATTATTTACCAGAGTACATCAGCCAGCCAGCCCCTAGAGTACAGCCCCACAGCCTCCTACAGCAGTCTGAGCCATCAACATCCCCCGCAGCATGCAAAACAACCCCCCACCCTCCAACACAACTCAACAGAAAATAGATGATAAAATAACAAAACAGGCAGACCTAGCTGTGCAGTCGTGGAAGCGGAGAAATGTCGGCACATACTAAGCATGCTTTTCAAGGCATATCCGAACCTCGTCTCCATTGCTAACATTTACTAACTCGAACACTCCACTAAGAACAAAGTGTACTTGCCCTTCATTGTTTATTATTTGCCATGGCCATTAGTCATCACTGCTCCTCTGGGCCATAGAGGTCAGGGTTTAGAGGTCATAGGATCCCAGTAAGAACCAAAGGGTCTTGCACAAAACGCCAATGCTCATTACGCCAAACATCACTACACACACACACATACACACACCAGCCAAAACAGTTTGGTAGAGTGTTTGCATATATTATGATGACATTTTGCAGTTTTTGTTCATTTTGGAGTTTTTATTTTGTATTTTGGGGGGGGTTGTTGGGGGTTTTCATGCATTTTCCCATTTAGAAATACTGCACCATCTACTGTAAAATTGCTCGGCTAAGATCTCCTCTGCAAAAAACATCAAAATAAAAGACAGATTTCTTGAGTCATCTTAGATTAATTCTGACTATTTTGAGGCTATGGCGTCTCAAAATGGACAAAGTACTATTGCGGCTTTTATCTCGTTTTTCAAGTGAATGTCTTTTGAGTATGTGAGCACACCCGTTCGGTTCGCCTAGCCGACTTCGCTACCCACCAGCCAAACTGAAGCATGCTAACACCTTTAGAGTGCAGCCCAAACTTGACAAACTAAGCAACAGCGAGCTGCTCCTCCCCCTCCACCATCACTTCCCGCCCTTACTCCGGAATTACATCCCGAACCATTGAGGACTGTCTCCAACAAACTCTGACCCCCAGGGATGGCGGGGAGAGGCCCCATGGATGTGTTATTGGGCTCAGTGATCCATAAACTGGATGTGTGTGTACTCAACATTGCACAATTTTCCAGAAACTGCTCTGCTATGGCAACATAGTGGGACTTTCTGGTAGAGGGCACTACAGGATGTAGAGATGACATAGCATGAGTATGTAACTACGTGCACTCAATGGCCCTCAAACCATCATAGAAGTGTAAAACTGAGTGTATGTGCACTAATGTAATATTCAGGAAATCTCTGGTTCAAGGGCAGGCTAGTCACAGAAAGCATGACTATAAAAACCTCCACACAAACAGGCAACTGTCCTACACACAAAGCAACGTCACAAACTAGACCCGTTCATGTCAACACCCCCATGCAGATTAAAGAGAGCCTCATCTCTCCACCTCCCTCTCTCTTTTCGTCACACCCTCCCATCGTCAAACCAGTCAGTCAAAGTGGAATAGAACAGGGCCTAGCGCATCCCAACCAGACGGACAGCATTCCGAACTGCCTTTTACCTAATTGGGTGACGAGGCCTCCATTGTGTTCCCCTGCACGGCCGCGACTGATCCAAGTCATGGTGTGGAATCTTGCTAGCACTCTGAGCATGCTCCCTCCACATTTCAAAACAACCGCCCCACAGAAATGTTTTCAATCTTCAGCCATGTTTCCCCCTTTCATCTCCATGACTTATGACATAGAGCACATGACAATCAATGGTGGAAAAGAACCTCAAATAGAGAGTCAACATGGAGTTCTGGTCATTTTCCTTCTTTGAACCAGACAACGAGTACTTTTACATGAACACTAATAATTCAATAAATTGATTATGTCAGTAGGCTGGTAACGGCATTAACTCATTCTGCTTATCAAATTAGGTTGTATTTGTCACATAAACGTGTGTAGCAGATGTTATTGTGGGTGTAGCAAAATGATATGTTCTAGCTCCAACAGTGCGGTAACGTCTAACACACAATCTAAACTAAAGGAATTAAGAATTTATACATCTTTGGACGAGCAATGTCAGAGCGGCACAGACTAAGATACAGTAGAATAGAATACAGCACACACACACACACACACACAACACACACACACACACACACACACGAGTAATGCAAAATATGTCAACATTAAAGTGGCTAGTGTTCAAATGATTAAAGTGGCCAGTTATTTCAAGTATAGGTATATAGGGCAGCAGCCTCTAATGTGTTAGTGATGACTATGTAACAGTCTGATGGCCTTGAGATCAAAGCTGTTTTTTAGTCTCTCGGTCCCAGCTTTGATGCACCTGTACTGACCTCGCCTTCTGGATGATAGCGGGGTGAACAGGCAGTGGCTCGGGTGGTTGTTGTCCTTGGTGATCTTTTTTGGCCTTCCTGTGTCATTGGGTGCTGTAGATGTCTAGGGGGGGGGGGGTTACCCCCGCTGTGCGTTGGGCAGACTGCACAACCCTCTGGAGAGCCCTGCGGTTGTGGGCAGTGCAGGTGCCGTACCAGGAGGTGATACAGCCCGACAGGATGCTCTCGATTGTATATCTGTAAAAGTTTGTGAGGGTTTTAGTTTTTTAATTTCTTCAGCCTCCTGGGGTTGAAGAGGTGCTGTTGCGCTTTCTTTACCACACTGTGTGGGTGGACCATTTCAGTTTGTCAGTGATGTGCACGCCGAGGAACTTGAAGCTTTCCACTTTCTCTACTCCGGACCCGTAGCTGTGGATAGGGGGGTGCTTCCTGAAGTCCACAATCAGCACCTTTGTTTTGTTGACGTTGGGTGAGAGGTTATTTTCCTGGCACCACACTCCCAGGGCCCTCCCCTCCTCCCTGTAGGCTGTCTCGTCATTGTTGGTAAATCAGGCCTACTACGTTTGTGTGGTCTGCTAACTTGATGATTGAGTTGGAGCCGTTCGTGGCCACGCAGTCATGGGTGAACAAGGAGTATAGCAAGGGGCTGAGAACGCATCCTTGTGGGTCCCTAGTGTTGAGGATCAGCAAAGTGGAGGTGTTTCCTACCTTCACCACCTGGGGAAAGCCCGTCAGGAAGTCCAGGACCAAGTTGCACAAGGGCATGGTTCAGACCCAGAGCCTCAAGCTTAATGATGAGCTATGGTCAAATGGTACTATGGTATTGAATTCTGAGCTATAGTCAATGAACAGCATTCTTATGTAGGTATTCCTCTTGTCCAGATGGGATAGGGCGTGGTGATTGCATCATCTGTGGATCTATTGGGGTGGTAAGCAAATTGAAGTGGGCCTAGTAAGTGGGCCTTGAAGTGGGCCGGTAAGGTAGAGGTGATATGATCCTTGACTAGTCTCAAAGCACTTCATGATGACAGAAGTGCTTCAGGGCGAGAGTCATTTAGTTCAGTTACCTTTGCATTATTGGGTACAGGAACAATGGTGGACATCTTGAAGTGTGTAGGGACAGCAGACGGGGATAGGGAGAGATTGAATATGTCCGTAAACACTCCAGCCATCTGGTGTGTGCATGCTCTGGGGACGTGGCTAGGGATGCAGTCTGGGACAGCAGTCCTTCGAGGGTTAACACGGAGAAGGAGAGCCCACAGTCCTTGGTAGCGGGCTGCGTCAGTGGCACGGTGTTATCCTCAAAGCAGGCGAAGGTGTTGAGCTTGTCCGGATGCAAGACGGTGTCCGCGACGTGGCTGGTTCTCCCTTTGTCGTCCATCATTATCTGTAGATCTTGCCACATACGTCTCATGTCTGAGCCGTTGGATTGTGACTCCACTTTGTCTCTCTACTGATGTTTCTCCTGTTTGTGTTTGATTACCTTACAGAGGGAATAACTACACTCTTTGTATTCGCCCATATTCCCAGTCACCTTGCCATGGTTAAATGTGATGGTTTGTGCTTTCAGTTTTGCATGAATGCCTCTATCAATGGTTAGTGTAGGTTTTAATGGTCACAGTGGGTACAACATCTCCAATACACTTCCAGAAAAGACGAACACACTGATACAGTAACTGAGTTTACGTTGTTCGCGGAGGCATATCCCAGTCAGCGTGATTAAAACAATCGAAGCATGGATTCTGGTTGGTCAGACCAGCATTGAATAGTCCTTAGCACGGGTACTTCCCGTTTGAGTTTCTGCCTATAGGAAGGGAGGAACAAAATTAAGTTGTGATCAGATTTGACGAAGAGAGGGTGGCGGAGGGTCTTGTAGACATCCCGGAAGTTTGAGTAGCAGTGGTCGAGTGTTTTAGCAGCGCGAGTACTACAGTCAATGTGTTGATAGAACTTCGGTAATGTTTTAATCAAATTTGCTTTGTTAGAATCCCTAGCTACAATAAATGCAGCCTCAGGATATGTAGTTTCCAGTTTGCATGAAGTACAGTAAAATTCTTTGAGGGACATCGTGGTATAGGCTTGAGGGGGAATATACATGGCTGTGACTATAACCGACAAGAATCCTCTTGGGGAGGTAATACGGTCTGCATTTGATTGTGAGGTATTCTAGGTCGGGTGAACAAAAGGACTTGAGTTACTGTATGTTACCACAATCACACCATGAGTAGATAATCATGAAACATACACCCCTGCCTTTCTTCTTCTTCCCCGAGAGTTCTTAATTTCTGTCTGCGCGATGAACTGAGAACGTAGCTGGCTGTATGGACGGGGACAGTATATCCCGAGATACACTCTGTTTCACGGATACATGGCTGTTACAATCCCTGATGTCTCTCTGGAAGGAAATCATCGCCCTGAGCTCGTCAACTTTATTATCCAGAGACTGAACATTTGCGAGTAATATACTCGGAAGTGGTGGGTGGTGTGCACGCCTCCCGGGTCAGACTAAAAGTCCCCTACAAATGCCTCTTTTCCACCGGCGGTGTTTTGGAACAGCCTCTGGAATCAGTTCAATTGCCCTGGGGGGTACGAACAAAGGATCGGATTCGGGAAAGTCGTATTCCTGGTCGTAATGCTGGTGAGTTACCGCTGCTCTGATATCAAAAAGTTCTTCCCGGCTGTATATAATAACAAAAAAATGTCCTGGGCTAATAATGTAAGAAATAACTTTAAAAAACAAAATACTCCAAAGTTTCCTAAGAGCGAGAAGCATGGCAGCCCTATCCGTCGGCGCCATTTAATCAGCATAAAGGTCAAAATCGAAATAAGCACACGCAGATTAAAACCGTTTTTTCTGAGCAATCTTACAAATTCTTAGGACATGCAACTCCTTTTAAATCAGAGCTACAGCCTCCCTCTTTTGTGCAAGTGAAATGAGTTCTGAAAAACTGAACGTATGCATCTTAGAAATAGCTCACATAACTTGATATATGTCCAAACTCAGAAACAAATAGGTCTCCCTTAAATAACATGGTCGCTGTTGTATAACATTTATTTTGAGTGCCATCAAGTAGCCTGATTTCAGACGTGTCCATGTAAAACAGGATGAAATCGTTCAGGCAAAGGACGTAAACATTTAAAAATCAAACTAGCTATTATATTCATCTGACTGTCCACAATAAATCACATTACTGTGCGCATATAACCGTACCCAATGCATATATCTGAGCTGTAGTTCAACTAGGTGCCCTCCCTGGCATGGGGTTGAACTCCAATGATGAACCACTTGCAATAAACGGTCCGGCCCTTATCTGCCTTCAGTCTTTGACCTAGAATCTACTCACTAATGTAATGTCTTTCTTGCTCTTATCATCCAAGTCACAATTTCTTCCGTTTTCACAGGGCTGTTACAAAATGGTGGAGCTCAAAATCCTCTAAACTACAAAAGGAAATTAACTTTGATGTAAGAGCTTTGGACCCTGGGAGTCCTGCTGCATCCTGGGGAATCAGGGTGCCGAAAGATCATTTCCCCTCGATTGATGATCCACATCACCTCCCCAAACCCACAGCTAGCCTAAAGCATAGGCCTTTTGGGGTTACTACCTTGGGGTAATAATGGATTTGATGTGACTGAATGCGTAGATTGGCATCTCACAGCGATCATTCGAAATGTCTTCTTGGCCATATCAACAAAGAAGAGACTTCTTTGCACAGGTTAGCCTGAGAGACACTAAAGCGCGAGGGCAAGAGGGGAGAAAGGGGACAGTGATAGGAAAGAGACGGGAGAGAGAAGAGAGACCCCGTGTGAAGCGGTTGTAGTCGAGCGGCTCATGACTACTGTCCTGGGAGCGCCCCATCCATCTTCTGGGCGGCGGCGCTTGCGGTTTTATGGCCGTTTCCCCAGCTGGATAACACTGACATCATTAGCTAAGTGGTGGCGAGATGACAGGCCGATCGATAACGCCGGGCCAAGTCATCCTTAAGCAGAGGCCCGCAAGCCCTGGCCTGGACCCAGGCAAGATAAGGGACGTGTCGGCCGCTATATTAAAGAATGGCTATGAACATCCACCTTCTCTTATCCACAGTCATGTAATAGCTATAACAACTCTGAGCGATAGGTTATGGAGCAGTAAGATGGTGGGGGAAGGTAAAGAGGGGTCAGTGGTAAAGAGGGGTCAGTGGTGAGGGTGTGTGGGTGTGTGTGTAATGGGTCGGGGCCAGTGTCACCTGTGCTATCAATCTAGATGTCCTTGTGATTGCTTTAAATAAATCATAATTTCAGCTTTCAAGACTTCGTTGACAACATATCAGCGTCCACTCGCTGGGGTCTCTGTACTCGGAGTTTAAATTCACCAGGTAAACAAATAAAAAAATAACAGATCTTCAAGTAGGTAATACTTTTGAAGGTAAAAGTACCTTAAGCAAGCTTCCCGTTGGAAATGGATCCTCACATGCCATCCCTACCTGCAAAATGTTATTTTTTGTATGTGTGCACTTAATATTCTGTGAGCGTGCACGCACAAATACATGTGTACGGGGCAATCCCATGATAACTTACTTTTACACTTTGAAAATGTATGCCAAGCAAAAACTTCTGATTCAAAAGATGAACAAACGATACACCTACAGCGCATTCAGAAATGATTCAGATCCCTTGACTTTTTCCAAATGTTGTATGTTACAGGCTTGTTCTAAAAATGATACAATTACCCCCCCCCAATCTACATACAATACCCCATAATGATTAAGCAAAACGTTTAGAAAACTGATATTTCACATTTACATACGTATTCAGAGACTTTACTCAGTACTTTGTTGAAGCACCTTCGGCAGCAATTACAGCCTGGAGTCTTCTTGGGTATGACGCTACAAGCTTGGCACACCTGTATTTGGAGAGTTTCTCCCATTCTTCTCTGCAGATCCTCTCAAGCGCTGTCAGGTTGGATGGGGAGCGTTGCTCCACGGCTATTTTCAGGTCTCTCCAGAGATTCGATTGGGTTTAAGTCTGGGCTTTGGCTGGGCCAATCAAGGACAGTCAGAGAATTGTCCCGAAGCCACTCCTGTATTGTCTTAGCTGTGTGCTTAGGGGCGGCAGGTAGCCTAGTGGTTAGAGTGTTGGGCCAGGAACCAAAAAGTTGCTGGAT
Organism: Oncorhynchus gorbuscha; assembly: GCF_021184085.1. Taxonomy (NCBI): domain Eukaryota; kingdom Metazoa; phylum Chordata; class Actinopteri; order Salmoniformes; family Salmonidae; genus Oncorhynchus; species Oncorhynchus gorbuscha. The sequence goes on along the minus strand of NC_060191.1, from coordinate 35,293,596 downwards.
CGATTCCCCGAACTGACAAAGTAAACAAATGTGTTATTCTGCCCCTGAACAAGGCAGTTTACCCACTGTTTGCGGGTAGTCCATTGTAAATAAGAATTTGTTCTTAACTGACTTGCCTAGTTAAGTAAATTTAAAAAATGAGGGTCATTGTCCTGTTGGAAGGTGAACCATTGCCCCAGTCTGAGGTCCTGAGGGCTCCGGAGCAGGTTTTAATTAGAGGTTGACCGATTAATCGGAATTAATTAAGGCAGATTTCAAGTTTCATAACAATCGGTAATCTGCATTTTTGGACACCGATTATGGCCGATTACATTGCACTCCACAAGGAGACCGCGTGACAGGCTGACTACCTGTTATGCGAGTGCAGCAAGGAGCCAAGGTAAGGTGCTAGCTAGCATTAAACTTGTCTTATAAAAAAACAAATTAATCTTAACATAATCACTAGTTAACTACACATGGTTGATGATATTAATAGTTTATCTAGCTTGTCCTGCATTGCATATAATCAATGTGGTGCCTGTTAATCTATTATTGAATCACAGCCTACTTCGCCAAATGGGTGATTTAACAAGCGCATTCGCAGAAAAAAGCACTGTCGTTGCACCAATGTGTACCAAACCATAAACATCAATGCCTTAAAATCAATACACAAGTATATATCTTTAATCCTGCATATTTAGTTAATATTGCCTGCTAACACCAATTTATTTTAACTAGGGAAATTGTCACTTCTCTTGCGTTCTGTGTAACAGATTCAGGGTATATGCAGCAGTTTGGGCCGCCTGGCTCGTTGTGAACTGTGTGAAGACTATTTCTTCCTAACAAAGACAGCCAACATCGCCAAACGGGGGATGATTTAACAAAAGAGCATTTGCGAAAAAAGCACAATCGTTGCACGACTGTACCTAACCATAAACATCAATTACATAACATTGAAGGTTGTACAATGTAACAGCAATATTTAGACGTATGGATGCCACCCGTTAGATAAAATATGGAACGGTTCCATATTTCACTGAAAGAATAAACGTTTTGTTTTCAAAATGATAGCTCCGGATTTGACCATATTAATGACCTAAGGCTCATATTTCTGTGTGTTATTATATTATAATTAAGTTGACTGAGCGGTGGTAGGCAGCAGCAGGCTCGTAAGCATTCATTCAAACAGCACTTCCCTACGTTTGCCAGCAGTTCTTCGCAATGCTTCAAGCATTACGCTATTTAGGACTTCAAGCCTATCAACTCCCGATATTAGGCTGGCAATACTAAAGTACCTATTAGAACATCCAATAGTCAAAAGGTATATGAAATACAAATGGTAGAGAGAGAAATAGTCCTATAATAACTACAACCTAAAACTTCTTACCTAGGAATATTGAAGACTCGTGTTAAAAGGAACCACCAGCTTTCATATGTTCTCATGTTCTGAGCAAGGAACTTAAACATTAGCTTTCTTACATGGCAAATATTGCACTTTTACTTTCTTTAACACTTTGTTTTTGCATTATTTAAACCAAATTGAACATGTTCGATTATTTGAGACTAAATTGATTTTATTGATGTATTATATTAAGTTAAAATAAAAGAGTTCATTGTTCATTTAGTATTGTTGTAATTGTCATAATTATTATTATAGTTATTATTATTACACACACACACACACACACACACACACACACACACACACACACACACACACACACACACACACACACACACACACACACACACATATATATATATATATATATATTTGTAATTTAAAAAATGGTCAGATTACATCGGTATCAGCTTTTTTGGGTCCTCCAATAATCGGTATCTGTGTTGAAAGCTCATAATCGGTCGACCTCTAATTGAACTCTCTGTACTTTGCTCCGTTCATCTTTCCCTCGATCCTGACTAGTCTCCCAGTCCCTATCGCTGAGGAGTGGCTTCCGTCTGGCCACTCTACCATAAAGGCCTGATTGTGGAGATGGAAGAACCTTTCAGAAGGACAACCATCTCTGCAGCACTCCACCAGAGGAAATCTGGAGCTCTGTCTGAGTCACCATCAGGTTCTTGGTCACCTCCCTGACCAAGGCCGTTCTCCCCCGATTGCTCAGTTCGGCCAGGAAGCCAGCTCTAAGAAGAGTCTTAATGGTTCCGAACTTCTTTCATTTAAGAATGACGGAGGCCACTGTGTTCTTGGGGACCTTCAATTATGAAGACATGTTTGGTACCCTTCCTCAGATTTGTGCCTCGACACAATCCTGTTCCGGAGCTCTATGGACAATTCCTTTGACCCCATGGCTTGGTTTTTGCTCTGACATGCACTGCCAACTGTTGAACCTTATATAGACCGGTGTGTGCCTTTCCAAATCATGTCCAACCAATTGAGTTTACCACGTGGACTCCAATCTATCTCAAGTCTATTCAGTGGAAACAGGAGCTCCATTTCGAGTCTCATAGCAAAGAGTCTGAATACTTGTGTAAATAAGGTATTTGTTATTCATTTTGTCATTCTGTTTTTGCTTTAACATTATGGGGTTGTGTGTGGGTTGATGAGAATTGTTGTATTTATTTCATTCATTTTAGAATAAGGCTGTAACGTAACAAAACGCGGACAAAGTCAAGGGGTCTGAATAATTTCTGAATGCACTGTATATGCAGACGTCTACCTTCAACAATTGCCACTGAACATTTTACTAAAACACATTTACTTGAGGAATAGTGCAGATGCAAAGTTTGGTCACTGAATGACCGTAAAATCTCCCTCCATTTTTTATGTGAGCACATTTTTCCTAAAACTTAAATATCTACTCCGAGCTAAGATTCAAAGATGTCTGCCGAAAGAATGGGGCATCAGCTATGACATGACACAGAGTAAAACATTTATTAAAAAATGATTATTTTAAACTACAGTAAGTGAAGTGCATCAACACCCAGTAATATAATGAAGATAACATAATGACATCATGGGTCCTTCATCTGTATTATACAGAAAAGTATAATTACACTCAACAAAAATAGAAACACTACATGTAAAGTGTTGGTCACATTTGTCATGAGCTTAAATAAAAGATCCCAGAAATGTTCCATGTCCACAAAAATCCTATTTCATGCACAAATATTTGTTACATCCCTGTTAGTGAACATTTCTCCTTTGCCAAGATAATCCATCCACCTGACAGGTGTGGCAAAGCAAGAAGCTGATTAAACAGCATGGTCATTACACAGGTGCACCTTGTGCTGGGGGACAAAAAAGGATGACTATAAACTGTGCAGTTGTGTCACACAACACAATGCCACAGATGCCTCACGTTTCAAAGGAGCGTGCAATTGGGATGCTGACTGTAGGAATGTCCAACAGAGAGGTTGCCAGAGAATATATATGCCATTTAGCAGACGCTTTTATCCAAAGCGACTTACAGTCATGTGTGCATACATTCTACGTATGGGTGGTCCCGGGGATCGAACCCACTACCCTCGCGTTACAAGCGCCATGCTCTACCAACTGAGCTACACAGGAACACTGCCATGCTGGAGAAGTGTGCTCTTTACGGATTTGCTGATGTGAAAGTCGTGAACAGTGTGCCCAATGGTGGCGGTGGAGTTGTGTTAAGGGCAGGCATAAGCTACAGATTAAAAAAAACAATGGCATTTCTTCTATGGCTATTTGAATGCACAGAAATACAGTGACGAGATTGAGGCCCCTTGCTGTGCCATTCATCTGCCACCATCACCTAATTCAACATAATGCACGGCCCATGTCGCAAGTATCTGTACACAATTCCTGGAAGCTGAAAATGTCCCAGCTCTTCCATGGCCTGCATACTCAGACATGTCACCCATTGAGCACGTTTGAGATGCTCCGAATAGACACGTACAACAGCGTGTTTCCAAATCCCAGCAACTTCGCACAGTCATTGTAAAGGAGTGGGCCAACATTCCACAGGCCACAATGAACAGCCTGATCAACTCTATGCGAAGGAGATGTGTCAAGCTGCACGAGGCAAACGGTGCTCACACACCAGACACGGACTGGTTTTCTGATCCAAGCACCTTTTATGTTTTAAGGCATCTGTGACCGGATGCATATCTGTATTCCCAGTCATGTGAAATCCATCGATTAGGGCCTAATGAATTCATTTCAATTAACCGATTTCCTTATATCAACTGTCGCTCGGTAAAATCTTTGACGTTGTTGCATGTATATTATTGTTCAGTGTATGAGTGTCATTCTCTTCATGGTGATATCCTGAATAGGTACACGAAGGTAGAAAAATGTAATATCCTCATGCTTGGGTATTATTCTACACATTGGCTATTATTCTAATGAGCTCTGCCCCCCAAACAAGACACAAAGCTGTACCAATCATAGACGTCCATGTTTCACAAGTTTGGGCATCAGAGTACTGCACAGTAGTAGAGTGCAGTACATTAGAGTAAAGAAAGGCAGAGTACAGTTCAGTACAGCACAGTAACGTATAGTTATATACAGTACAATAGGGTATATTACATTATACTGTACTCTACGTGTCCTCTACTGTACTGTGCTCTATTGCAACTGTGGTTTGTGACTACTACACGCACCCTACTTTCAAACCACGCCAAACTGCTTCATGCCCCTAGGACCAGGCGACGCACAATGGGGGACCATGCCTTTACCTCCCACACCTATGGAAAGCCCTTCTAGATCATCTCAAAGCTGCTCGGACTGTTTGAGCTTGTAAAGGAGACTTTAAAAAAGAGGAACTGACACAGCACTGTTATATCCTATTAAAAAAGTGGCAATATTTAACGTTATGGGCGACCCGACCAAAAATCCACATAGAAATGTCAGTAACCGATCTGTAATTCTCATTAAAAGCAAGTCTAAGGAGCAGTATATCTGTTCTATGTGCACCATTTCTATGTGTCCCGTTACTAAGGATTGTTTTTGCGTCTTTTACTCTCGGTTTCATACACAAGAACTGAAAATACAATATTTTTGCAGGAATCTCCTTGCGAATGATTTTGCCGAAGATTGTATCACCGCCGGGTTGGGCAACCTGAGCTTTTGCTATCTCATCCGCGATGGCGCTAGACGTTGGTCTTTGTAGTACGCATGCGCTTGAACCTCTGCCTCCATAACCATTGTAGATGTTACAATGATTTTCCACACCATACTAGCCTACTTTGTCACACACACGGAAATGAGGCTAACTATTAGAATGTTAGCAACCCTGAAGCGGCAGAGCAATTTCTGCATAGTGTGACTTTACCATCTTCATATACACCCTTGGGACGAATAGGCCGCTTCTATTTTTGCGACAAGCAAGCAAATAGATATGCTCATTTTCATGATGTTTTCATACATTCATAGAATGTCTTGAAATAACATCTAGTTGGGTATTTGTGAAAGTCCTACAGTAATATGAATAGGGAACCCGCTGTGGTTTTGCGCAATTAAGACACTGCAGTAAACAAAAACTAAAAACTTGCCAGTCTTGTCCAGGGCCGCTCTACACAGACCGGTGCGCCATAACCAAATCACAGTTTGAGTACGCCCCATATTTAAATAGGCCATGCCATACACGCATGTAACATTCCATTTGCAATTGCTGCTGCACTAGACTGGACTGTGTTTACAGGCAGCAGAACTTTATTTAGATAGTTGGTTTAGAAAGCAGTAGCAAAAGTCACAAGAAGAAAGCTTAATGTTTTTTTGCAAATACATAAAATACCATGGGAGTCTTACTTCTGGTTAATTTAAAGACCCATTGATCAAACAACCAAAAAAGTAGGCTCCATCTCCCTCGGTTTCCTATGCACGACAGCAACGATGTTAGCCTGAGCCAGATGAGAAGAAATGTGGCACGGGGGATGGTGGGTTAAGGGGGTTTAATTTTTTTGGTCAAAAATTGCATTGTGAATAGATGGTAGTAGCAAGCCTGCTTTGCCTCCTGCAGCCTGCCCCGACCCGAGTCCCATAACAATCCACAATTGAATGGGATTTACAGCTTGCTTTTTTTGAATGACACCTAAAGAGGTATGCTAACAGTCGTTCAAGTTCGATTAAATGAGTAGCTTAGTGCGTCACATTTCTTGGGGAATTTTATTAGTCATGCATTGACTGCATCCATTTAATTCTGCCAACAGTGCCTTACTCTGCGTAAATGGAATTTTGAGTCAAATATAAACCATTTTAAACTCTTATGAAAGTTGGTTTTGAAACTAATTGCGAATTTGATCTTTAAGACCAGTACTCCAATGACCCGTTTCTTTCATTTATGGAAAGTTGTTAAAATGGTATCAGTTCCACTTTAAGACTCATCTCCATAGGCTGGCCTAACCTTCCTCCTAGACTTTGTTTCTTCCATGTTGTGGTCAGATATATTTTCTTTGTTTTTTTTAACGATTTATCGATGTTATGCCCTTCAAGATTATGCTTTTATAATGAATAGAACTTTACAAACGTAATAAAGTGTTTTAGGTCTACACCGTCACTGGTATTATCAGGCTGTATCGCTAATTACATTTGCTCTGACTCAGTACATTTAATTAGCTAGCGACTAGCATTAGTGGCTAACAAGATTTAAGCGGGACGTATCTCATTTAACAAAGCAAGCTTTCAAGTAAAAACCCCAACTAGTCCATGCAGCAATACCGGTATATTGGAAAATACGGTATACCGCCCAGCCCTATCAGACACAAGAAAAATCGTATTGCCGATAGATACCCAGCACCTCCGCCCATGATACTAGCCAGATGGCCACAACAAGATAACTAGTGTAGCTAGCAACATTATAATTAAATCTCAATGGATTAATTTAATGAAGCAGCTGCTGAGAGCCAGTGAAGCTAGCTAACTAGGTTTTGTTACTGGTAAATGGTAACGCGAACGGTTAAGCAAATGTTAAGTAGCAAGCAAACTGGCAGTGGCAGTGTGGGATAATGGAGAGTGAATTTAAGTATTTCAAATAATCTTGCAAGATATTGCTTTACCAAGCTGGCAACAGTAAGTCATATAGTTTCTAAACCCAGAGGCTCAACATTGTGGGACTTCCGGTAAAACTTATGTAACAGACCAATCAGGCCAGGCCGGGGTTTGTGAAGTCAATGAGTGAAGTGAAAATGAACAACTAGGGAAGAATCTCTCTCTATATCTAAAGGCACAATCTAGATTCGAGACAATATTTTTAAGTAGCTGAGCATGTTATTACTCCAACCTCATGAAAGTGACAAGCCATGACGTCGCCCACAAGTGTGATCGGGATTTCTATTGGAGAAACAGTTTCTGCCCATCTTCACATGTACGGTCTTTGATTAAGTGTAGTGTGCATTGTGCTGCACTTACCAGCCTATTCGTTTCATAAGAAGTGTGTGTGTGTGACTGCCTTGTTCAGTTAACAAGCTAACCTTAAGACAATATTTCTTCAACTAAGCAAAGTTTCTTAACTTGTGGAAGGGCCTCCCGAGTGGCGCTGTGGTCTAAGGCACTGCATCGCAGTGCTAGAGGCGTCACTACAGACCCGGGTTTGATCCCAGGCTGTGTCACATCTGGCCATGATCGGGAGTCCCACAGGGCGGCACACAATTTTTACTAGTATGTTTTAAGACCCCCCCGCCTCCTATCTGTGTGACCAGAAATCAAAGCCTTTGCTTATACCACATTTTTTCGATGGAAAAACATATCTAGGCCTTTATTTCCCCAAAAAGACTTTCATTTGACATGCTCCTATAAAACTTCACGTTGGTGCTCATGGGTCATTTTACATGGAAATGACCTTCAACATAAAACACAAAGTCACACTTGGTTTGATATGAAACCTGTGTGTGCCCCTCACCTTCCAGTCTGCCTGGGCCAATGGGGAAGTGGTAAAGGGCAACATACTGGTCACGAGAACTCCCGAAATGGCATCCCACACTAACGCCTTGTGACAAGGTGGTGCCCTTCCACTGTCTTGAACCACTGCTGACACTAATGTAGCACCCCGATTCTACGAAGAGATGCGGAGTGCTGGAGGGAGACAGGTGGGGGCGGGAGAGAGAGCGATCGAAAGAAAGAGCTAAGCTCAGAAGAGTGGCTGTTTAAGGCCTCTAGTCATCTGTGGGCTCTTTTCCCTCCTCTCCTGGCAGCTTATCAGTAGGTGATTAAACCTGTCACCTTTAATTAGAATATGGTGGAAGTGGAACAGCGCGCTCTCTCTGTGCTGCAGGTGTAGCGACGTACCAGACAGTTAGAATAAAAGACAATGCTTCCTGCGGTGACAGCACATAAGAGAACCTGGAATCCCCTCAGATGCTGGGAACAGATAATACAAATTACACCTCAGTTAAGGTCATGTTCTAGAAGAGTCTATGGATTTCTATTGACTCGGGATCTACTCCAAAGCAGGTCTCCCCAAACTCAGAAAGCACATGGGACCGATCCCCCGTTGATTCTACTAAATCTCAGAAAAGGAGGCCCAATTCCACACCCAAAAGTCCTATTCCAGTGTTTCCCCTATATTCATTTTGCAGCGGTGGGATGGTCAAATGTTTTCAGTGTAAACTTAAACGACTCAAACCAGATTTTAAAATATGTAGAAAATATATTGGAGCGATATTTTGTTTTAAATAAGATCTTTTAAGCACATGCAGGTACACACACACGTGCTCCGGGTTAGCCTGCTTAACTCCGTGTGGGTGGAATACGCTGAGAGCTCTTCTCCTGATCTCGCACTCCACTGTGCTCCTGTGGGTCTCTAGCCTCTCAGAAACAAAGTGCCCCAGATAAAACAGCTGGCTCAGTCGCTCACAACCACAGATTTGCTGTCAATCGGGCCAAAGAATGCTTCAGAAAAGAGACGTTAGAGAACTCCCATTGGATGTCTGCATCTCTGGTCCTGCCCATTGTAGTTCAGAGCCCTCATCTTAGTCGCCAGCATTACTCATAGCCTCGGCTGAATGTGCTGAGTAATCCCCTGTGGCCAATAGCCAGACAGCAGGGTTACTGACGGTTGCCATTGACTGCTGATCCCTTGGCACAGAACTGAGGGGGCACATACCAGGAACACAGCCTAAAGGGACAACTGTGTCTTACATCATTGGAACAGCTCACTAAATGTGCATCTCTCTGTCAGTCACTTCCCCCCCCTCGCTCCGAGTCTCATTCCCTCGCTTTTTACTCCTTTCGGTTCTCTTTCCTTGTTGACTAAATCCTGCATTCTTCCCCCGTTCCATCACTCCTTTTTCTCTTGCTCTCGTTTCTAATCTCCTTCATTCCCCTTTCTCCCTCTTGCAATTGTATCTTGTCTCGAGGAGCACTGCAGCGAACAGTGGCCCACATCCTGGGCCTCCATCTCCATGGTCACCATTCATCGAAACATCATGGCCCCCTTTTGTCACCCAGGACATGGCGGGCAATTCAAACTGCCCTCACAAAGGCTGATAACCCCTATTCACACAACAGCTCACCCATACCTTTCACTGGAGCTCTCCAATAGCAGTATTTGTAATGTGGGTATGTACCATCTTTGCAATTCAGGGAGGGGTGGGGATTTGTGATCGATAAGAGGAGACATTGCATCCACTTTCTCATTGATGTCCTGTGAAATATTTTACAGGCTTACGGGAGTACAAGGATTTCTAGGAAACATTGCGTATATAGGCTTCTGCAGGACAGGACTAGTTATTGTTCAACTCTATAAAACCTTGATATGTTCCCCTCTGCTGCAATGGAATCAGTTTTTCCCTTCCCCAAGTCTGGCCTTGACCACTCAAAGGCAACAGAACAAACCGACTTTGGACCAGCACAAGAACCTGGACTCCTTTGTAACAAGCTATCGTCATCCATAAAAATCAGCAATTCAACACATGCACACTTTCTAATGGTTCAGATAAAAAAATGGTCTCTTATTGCCGTTCCCCTGCCTTATACTCGGGTCTCAAACAAGGCAGCCATTCAGAAGGGAGCCACTGTAATCTGGCCAACAAATTCTATAGCTGCTGTCTATAATTAGCTCTCCTATCAAAACACTGGCTTCCACTTTCAATCAAACTTTTCAACATCACTTTTCCTAGTAAGACACTGGGACGATTTAACAGCTCTCGCTCTGTGAAACATTCCCACGAAATATGACGTCTCCCTAGGCTGGCGGGAATGTGAGATCTGTGAATGAACAGGTGAAAATTTCATTCAGAGGCAAGGTGGTTTGAGAAACCAGAGTGTTTCATCGTCACTTAATGAGATGTGGCATGGTTACTGTTGGATAGATTTAAGGGTTTAGTGGCCAATATTTGTATTTATTATGCATTCCCATGCATTGGCAGCAGCTACTCTTCGTGGGAGTCCAGCAAAAATTAAGGCAGTAATATATCTTATAATAAACTTTTTTGAAACCGTAAAATACATTTTACAACAGATTTTACAATACATGAAGTGTGCATTGATTTTGCTTATAGCCGAATTGTGATCTGAACACTACATGATGTTAGTCTTTACCGAAGGCTGGACAATAGATGTTAGACCCGTTGATTGGTTATTGTCAGAACCAAAGGGACTGAACGTGCATGGCTGTATGGGCTAGTAGATGGGGAAATGAGGCCTCGGAACTAGTGGACCTCGTTATTTACAGCATGTATAGTATAAGCCTTGAACAGCTTTTACAGGTGTATTGTGATGGTCAGGACCTGCTAATAAACAGGACGATGGCAAAAGGTGGAGAGGTGCCCTTGCTCCTAGAGAAGCTGAAGACCTCTGGTGCTCCTCTCCCCTGACACGTGTGACGAGGCCCCCGTAGAACGTTTTTTTTAATCACCGTCTGTATCGACCCAAATCAGTACGTCCCAGGACTTGATGTCTATGACATGGCCTGGGCTCTCCGCCGTGTGTGGATGAGGAGGCGGACCAAGGACTCGCGGCACAACCTGCAACCCAGGGAGGGGCAATGGCGAGCGGGTACAGGAGAGCGGAGGGGCCTGCTGCTCGAGGCAAATGGTACCGCTGTTTGTGAGGGACGCGGCTTCCTGGTGAGGTGTGTCTGCGCCGCAAAGGGCCCAATCAGGCGGAGACCAGGAAGTACTGACTGCTAATACGTTACCTGGGAGCAGAGAGGCAGGCTAGCTGAGTGGCAAAACCAAAAGCGGGTTTGTGATCGGTTCAGTGGAAGAGCAACTAGCCAAAAGAGTGCAGTTGAATTCAGGGGGATAATGTAGCCTGTGACCCTTCCTCAGAAGAGTATATCGATAACTGGATAGAATGTAGAATTTAAATACGGGTAAAGTATTTAGAGTATTACCATATAGCAGCTCCATGCTATTGGTGGTGTTTGCATGAGTCTGACACATGGGTTTGTGTAGTGTCCAGTGAGTCTTTCCTATGAGGTTTATTGAGATCGAGGAAAATGTTCAGTCATCCATTTTCCGATATAGAAGGCCATCGTGGACCAACACAGCAGAAGATTATTCTACACGTCCACCTTTACTCTCCTGTCTGGAGCAGGTTTTGGAATTTGCCTCAAGGAGGAAGTGAAATCCACATATACAACTCTGGCACGACCAATGATGCAGTATTGAGAGCCTGCTACAGTGCCTTCAGAAAGTATTCATATAGCTTGACTTATTCCACATTTTGTTGTGTTACAGCCTGAATTCAAAAATTGATTAAATTGTTTCCTCACCCATGTACACAAAATACCCAATAACAAAGTAAAAACATGTTTTTAGACATTTTTACAAATTTATTGAAAATGAAATACACAAATATCTCATTTACATAAGTATTCACACCCCTGAGTCAATACATGTTAGAATCACCTTTGGCAGCGATTACAGCTGTGAGTCTCTCTGGGTAAATCTAAGAGCTTTGCACACCTGGATTGGACCATTTTCTAAGCTCTGTCAAATTGGTTGTTGATCATTGCTATACAACCATTTTTTATTCTGTACATGGTTCCTTCTTTTCACTCTGTCATTAAGGTTAGTATTGTGGAGTAACTACAATGTTTGTTGATCCATCCTCAGTTGTCTCCCATCACAGCCATTAAACTCTGTAACTGTCAGCATTGGCCTCATGGTGAAAATCCTGAGCGTTCTCCTTCGGCAACCGAGTTGGGAAGGACGCCTGTATCTTTGTAGTGACTGGGTGTATTGATATACCATCCAAAGTGGAACTAATAACTTCACCATGCTCAAAGGGAAATTCAATGTCAGCTTTTGAATTTTTTTTACCCATCTACCAATAGGTGCCCTTCTTTGTGAGTCATTGGAAAACCTCCCTGGTCTTTTTGGTTGAATATTTGTTTGAAATTCACATAAATGTTTTACTTAACCAGGCAATGACCTTACAGATAATTATATTTGTGAGGTACGGAGACAAGGTAGTCATTCAAAAATCACAGTTATTGCACAAAGAGTGAGTTCATGCAACTTATGTGACTTGTTAAGGACATTTTTACTCCTGAACGTTTTTAGGCTTGCCATAACAAAGGGGTTGAACGCTTATTGACTCAAAATTACACCTTGACATTATGGGGTATTTTGTTTTGGACAGTGATAAAATCTAAATTGAATCCATTTTAAATGTAGGCTGTAACAACAAAATGTAGGAAAAAGTCTATGGGTGTGAATACTTTCTGAAGGCACTGTGGTTCCTCTTCTGACCTCTAAAACTTTCCCTCAAATAAAACCAAAACCTCTCCTCTTCACACAGAGGGAGGAATGAGAGCTTAATCCCTCCCACCATACATCCATCCATCCATCCATGTGTTCGGAGACTGAGAATCTTGTTTGTAATGAAAAGCACTATACAAAATAAATCTATTAGAATTATTATTCCTGCTCGGACTCCTCTACGGGCCCCTAGCACAGAGCAGGTCAAACCCTTCCAGCATTCCTTTCTTAGCAGGCGCTCCATATCACAGACCCCGGGTGGTGGAAGGTCAACTCAGATCCTACTATCTGACAAGGGAGCCTACCAATTCACTACTCAAACGGACTGGAAGTACTAGGAAGTCGCGAGGCTATAGTGTAAAAGTGTGTGTGTGGGGGGGATGATCATGTTAGGAAAGTTCTTGACACCCATGCCAACAACTCCATAATGGTGTTGTCATACTTGCTGTGTAAAATGTCTAATACAGTACTTCAATAGGCCTATTTTAAAAGTATATAATAATAAATCGCCAAATGATAAGAAATAGGTAGGCTGTGAGGAGGCTGGTGGGAGGAGCTATAGGAGGATGGGCTCATTGAAACGGAACAAGTCCAACATGTGGTTTCAATGGTTGATATGTGCTATGCAGTCCATTCATTACAATGAGCAGATCCTCCTATAGCTCCTCCCATCCGCCTCCACTGATTGATTTGTCAACCACAGCCTCTCTTTTGACCAGGATTTGTTTTTGTTTTATAGCAGTGCAAATAACTCTCCAAAGGGCAAACTCACCAAATACACACGTCGTGGTTCGATAAACTTTTGACTACTTGACCTTAGCCGAGGAACGGGCTAATTTCAACTCAATTGTCTGTGGTCACCAAATTCCTCTATTGCGTGGGCCTGTATAATGTTACATAGCCATCTGACTATTCCTCGAAACGAAACAAATGAAATCCAATATTATCAAAACATGGCTGAAGAACTACAAAACAGTCCGACTTAACTCGGACCTCTGAATGCAAAGAGATTGGTTTAAAAAAAACGAGAGAAAAATCTATAGGCCCTAATAGCCTACAATTCAACAAAATGTGTGAAAGACTAGACGTGTGTCTAACTACAAGACCGTCTCGAACGTGATAACTGGCAGACATAAATACAACAGTGACAGTTGACAGAGTGGAGAACAGGAAAGGCAAAGCAACTGTGGCTGTTTGTCAATATGTCAGAGAGCCTTTACACCCGTAGAGGAAACAGTTGACAGAGTGGAGAACAGGAAAGGCAAAGCAACCGTGGCTGTTTGTCAATATGTCAGAGAGCCTTTACACCCGTAGAGGAAACAGTTGACAGAGTGGAGAACAGGAAAGGCAAAGCAACTGTGGCTGTTTGTCAATATGTCAGAGAGCCAGTTGACAGTGGAGAACAGGACACCAGTTGACAGTGGAGAACACAACCGTGGCTGTTGTCAATATGTCAGAGAGCCTTTGCAGTTTGACAGAGTGGAGAACAGGAAAGGCAAAGCAACCGTGGCTGTTTGTCAATATGTCAGAGAGCCTTTACACCCGTAGAGGAAACAGTTGACAGAGTGGAGAACAGGAAAGGCAAAGCAACCGTGGCTGTTTGTCAATATGTCAGAGAGCCTTTACACCCGTAGAGGAAACAGTTGACATAGTGGAGAGGAAACAGTTGACAGAGTGGAGAACAGGAAAGGCAAAGCAACCGTGGCTGTTTGTCAATATGTCAGAGAGCCTTTACACCCGTAGAGGAAACAGTTGACAGAGTGGAGAACAGGAAAGGCAAAGCAACCGTGGCTGTTTGTCAATATGTCAGAGAGCCTTTACACCCGTAGAGGAAACAGTTGACAAATTCAGGAAAGGCAAAGCAACCGTGGCTGTTTGTCAATGTGTCAGAGAGCCTTTACACCCGTAGTAAACAGTTGACAGAGTGGAGAACAGGAAAGGCAAAGCAACCCAACATACACCCGTAGAGGAAACAGTTGACAAATTCACTGCACAATGCGGACTTCACTCATTCTCAGCGCAAGCACAAATTAATGCCTATTTATTAAGGGACATGTCACCCTATCTGTGTAGTTACATTATTGGACGAAATACTTGCATCACAAACAATGATGGGTATGGTGCGCAGTCTATATTCCATTTTGAAGTTCAAAATTAATGTTCACTGAAAACAGAAAACGCACGAACTCGAGACATGCAACTTGATAGAATTGGAAATTGTAGACTAGATTGAAATCGGTCATAACACTTCGATGGGTAGGCCATAAAAACGTCCTCCCAAAACCGTTCAGTTTCTGTAGGAAACAAATATCAAAACATGGTGACGGATTAAAAACATGCCTTGCACTCCAGCCGCCCCTTACTAGTGGGATACTACGGGCCTATTGGCATTATGCAGGAAGCTTTGAAATAAGACTAACTGCCATGTAAATAAAATGTCGAAATGGCGATAGGATAGTCTAGCCTATAACCTATTACGCAGTACCTAACGAATATTATGCGTCCATAACTCTTTTGACATGGGCCTTGACCGATACTAGTGCAAAATTCTCCCTGAATAGAGGGGAAATGACAGATCGTTAGGTGATGTAACGTAGCCAACCATAAGACCTGGTTTTATTTGTTATTCGTTAAAAATCATTTAAACTTTCTCGGCCCATAACATAGGGCTATTACGCATGGCATGAGGACACTATTTCCAAATTGCTTTAGACATTTTCGCCAGTGAATGCTACCTTCTGTCCAGTCACATGTAATTGTGAACAAATGAATGAAAAACAATAGAACACTGCCAGTAATTGGCACAGATGAAAAACGCTTTGATAATTATATATTCTAAAAGTACACTTATTGGGCACATTAATTAAGATTAGAGATGTATTTTACGCAAGAGGGTTAATTCTCCCAGAAGAGCTTGGCCTGGCCTGACCAAGCCCCAGTCCACACAGAAAGATTGCAAACCCGTTTGCTACACATTTTTTCCTTGTCTGAACGAGATTCACTTATTACCCCCACTTCACTCCCAACTACCCATTTAAACCTGGAAAACAACTGTTATACGGAACATTGTTTTCCTTGCCACACCACACCATCATAGTCAGTTAACGTAAATTGTTTTCATTTTTGAACCGTTTAACCAAATAAAACATTGGCTAAATGAACTGGTACATACCATAGCATTCCTCCCTCTTCCCTCGTTCACTCCTTTCTCTCCAACGTTCTCCTTCGCAACTCGCAAAAACAGCACTTCCAACGCCTCGAGAATTTAACAAAGAGGAAATTCTACTCCTCGATCAGTCACATAAATATCGACATTCCCCTTTTGAACACTTGGTATATTTTTTACCCTGAAATCAAGACTCCATTTTCACAAGTAGCCTATTAACTTTTCGGTGCCATCTGCATGTGGAGTTCCTCTTCTTGCCTTTGGACACAAAACACCTAAATTATCTCGAAAAATGCAATAGAACTTCAATTTCTTGTCCCCTGGATGTTCGCGTTAGGAAAGAGGGGCGTTGAAAAGACTCGATTCGTTGTGTTTTCCTCTTGGTTCACCACGTTGTTTTGACCAATTGTTATTTCCTTTGTTGTGTCCAATATACAGATATGCCCATACGCGTACACATCATATGCGGTGTTAGTTGATGCGCAGTGCTCAATTGATAATTACAACCCTAAATGTTGTGTTTCCTATGAGTATCGCTTCACAGACTGCCCAAATGTATGACCGTGTGTAAGTGTATTTTTTTCAGCTTCCCAATAATGGCGGCCCGGCCCTTCTCCTGAATATAGCCTCTCCTCCTCCGTCCTATTCCGAGAGGATAGAGAGAGAGCTGTAGTCTCGCCCAGTGGCGCATGGACACAATTACAACACGCTCATTATGTTTCTAAATACAATAATTGCTTATATTCTCCTAATAATTAGTGAGTCATCATAATTCGGTTTCATTTTTTGCTGTATTAATAATATACTTTTTTTAATTAAAGGGGGCAATCTGCATTTTCTACATCCATTTTTGTATATACCAATTGATTATTGAAGAATTTAGCTTATATATATATATAAATATATATATATATAAATATATATATATATATATATATATATATATATATATATATAAATATATATATATATATATATATATATATATATATATATATATATAAGCTAAATTCTATATATATACATATATAAATGCCTCAGGAGCTCAGTTTAACTGTCAGACCCCAACAGAATGCAAAATATAAGCTTGTTATACTACAATGTTTGTAAACAAAGTACATGTAAAACACTATAACTCAAAACGTGGTCAAATTACACCAAGTATACAAAACATTAAGAATACCTGCTCTTTCCTTGACATGATCAGGTGAAAGCTATGATCCCGTATTGATGTCACTTGTTAAATCCACTTCAAACCAGTGTAGATGAAGGGGAGGAGACAGGTTAAAGAAGGATATTTAAAAACCCTGAAACTGATACCTGGATTGTGTATGTGTGCCATTCAGAGAGGATGGACATATGTAAGTGCCTTTGAATGGGGTATGTTAGTTGGTGCCAGGCACACCGGTTTGTGTCAAGAACTGCAATGCTTCTGGGTTTTTCACGCTCAACAATTTCCCATGTGTATCAAAAATGGTCCACGACCCAAAGGACACCCAGCCAACTTGACACAACTGTGGGAAGCATTGAAGTCAACGTGGACCACCATCCCTGTGGAATGCTTTCCACACCTTGTAGAGTTCATTCCTTATGAATGAAGGCTGTTCTTTGGAAAAGGGGAGTGTGAAACTCAATATTAGGAAGGTGTTCTCAATGTTGGCTATACTCAGTGTATAATTTTGATATCATGGACAGTTGGCCCTTGTATCCACAGCTCTGTCTATGAATTGTAGAGTGGTTACATTTCCCCAGCCTCATCCCTCAGCTTTGGCTAAAAACAGGGTTTCTGGGAAAAAGCTTTGTTATCGTTTCAACTGCTGATTGCCCCATTAACTGCACATGCCTTTAATTGATAGAATAATTAGGAAATGAGGTCAATGCCATTTAGGACAAGAAATTAGATGCAACTTGCAAGAACTGGAAAAACACTTCCAGCAACAAAAAAAATGTCTGTGCAATTTTAATAAATCTCCAAGAATTAACCCCAACTTTTGCAGTAGAACACATGTATCCATGTTCGTCAATTATAGATATAAACCATTTTCACAGTACCATGTCAGTTATGCATTCACCACGAAAGTACTCCGTTAAATAGCATACTTGTATTGCATTTGATGTATTTGATATAAAATGCAACGGATGTCTAACTTTACTAGCTTCACTGACTTCCGTGCATAAATCATTTATGTACGACACTCACAAATCTTACTTCCCAACATGAACTAATCATTTATCTGATCCAGCACACAGGGAGAATGGGAAAGAGAATATTATTATTTAGCCATTCAGAAAATCTATAAACTCAACAAGGTTATTCCCGGTCCTCTAGTCTTACTCATGCCAATGGCTGTTCACTGAATTGTTGGAAATAACTTTTTTCACCTGAGAGGAATTCAGTCGTCCTGATTATAACATGTCAGCTTAAATGCTATGGCCTTCCCCAAGAGTACACGACTAAATATGATTGTTGTTCTACTATGCCTGATGAAGACCTAAGGGTCGAAACGTTGTAAATAAATATCACCTGGGAGCATGAGCAGCAGCGAACGGCATTTTCCTTTCTGTTTTCCATGAGTTTGCCTACAACTCCTGCACCTGTGGAAGGTACCTGGATGGCTTATGTTCTTCAGCTTTTGTTCTACAACTCAAAACGATGTTTATTGGCTTGGGGACTTTGTTATGCATTGAATCTGTCCATGTTTCTCTCTCTCTCACACACACACGCACGCACCCCCCCACACACACACACACACACACACACACATCCAAATCCGGCTGTGACTAACTGATCGTTATGTATTCATTTGGGTATTGGATAACTTTCTTTATTGGCAGAACATTTTATCATAATTACTTTGCTAAATATCCTGAAACAGTCCACATACTAACAGTGACTCTTGATCTGTGTATTTTAAAAGTTGTAGGTGAACATCCTCCATTTAAACAAAGTTGAAAGTACAGCATTCCGAGTCAACAAGCCGCTTGCTGTCCAATCATATTAGTCAGTGAGTTCACGGCAATATTTGCACAGACCCCAGTCACACCGAGCAAGACTAGCAGGGGTCAAAGTGCCATTCATAATTTGTCCCCGTTTTTTCATTTTCTCCTTCACCACTGAACTACTGCTGGGACACTCACTGCGACAAGCTGGCCCAACTATACCGATCTCTCTGACCAAGACCTTTCTGAACGATGTTTGGTTTTTAACCAGAGTATAAATTGAGGAAATGCTCTGAAATGTTTCATCTGCTCCTATTCATTTCAAGCCACAACAGCCTTGGAAAACCTATTGGAAAACAAGACAGCAAAGCAGCCTAACGAGAGAAGAAGCCATGTTTTCTACTTGGTTTCCCCTTTACTCTCCCTATCCCATCTCAACTCGCTCTGCAGCTGAAATATTTCTGGGTCCCAGGGGCACGCACATTCCTCCCACTCACAGTTGTGCAATCCCTGACAATCACCGCCCTCCCCCTTCGGCCTCCCCGGCCTAACGCACAGCACAGCACAGAGGAGCTGTCCAAGCTGTCTGGACAATGTTCTGCAGCGGATCGGCTACCCACCAGACCAGTTAACAAACCCAGGGGCCGTGATTTTGCAGAAGACAGCCAAAGGGATGTAACATAAATGTCAGACTCTCCTTTCTGTTACTGCTTGGTGTGGGATTGGGAACAAAAGTGTATTCCTTGCCTTTGGTGTGGAAGTCACAGGCTGTGAAAGACAACGTGTGTTTTGTTGTTTTTGCTGAGATTTAGGGTTGTGCCCCAGTCTTCCTGTATAATGGCCTATGTTACACCCTGCAAATAGGCCTTGTGGTTGAAGGCATGATGTCGGAGAGTTTGTCATGTATGTTTCATTTGGACTGTGGAAAAATGTAAAAGTATTATGGTTTCTTTCCTCTGGGGTTTAATATGGTCAACAGAAATCAATGATAATGGAATAGGTCAAAATTATATGAGACATCTTGATTATGGGAGTATGGCTAGACAGTACACTGTCCTGCTCTCAGCACACATCAAAGCTGCAGACTAAAGTCAAATCTAGACTTGGTTTCCTCTACTGTAAATCGCTCCTCTTTCACCCCAGTTGCCAAACTAACCCTGATTCAGATGACCATCCTACCCATGCTAGATTACAGAGAACTCCTCGGTAAACTGGTCACCTCTGTATACCCGTCGCAAGACCCAATGTTTGATGCTTATTTATAAAACCCTCTTAGACCTCACTCCACCCTATCTGAGACACTTACTGAAGCCCTCATCCTCACACAGCACCCGTTCTGCCAGTCACATTATGTTAAATGTCCCCAAAGCACACACATCCCTGGGTCGCTCGTCTTTTAGCTTCGCTGCATCCAGCAACTGGAACGAGCGGCAACAAACACTCAAACTGGACAGTTTTATCTCAATCTCTTCATTCAAAGACTCCATCATGGACACGCTTGCACAGTTGTGGCTGCTTTGCTTGATATATTTGTCGTCTCTACCTTCTTGCCCTTTGTGCTGTTGTCTGTGCACAATAATGTTTGTACCATGTTTTGTGCTGCTGCCATGTTGTGTTGTCATGTGTTGCTGCCTTGCTGTGTGGTTGTCTCCGGTCTCTTTATGTAGTGTTGTCTCTCGTTGTGATGTGTGCTTGTGCTTACATACAGTTGAAGTCGGACGTTTACATACAACTTAGCCAAAGACATTTAAACTCAGCTTTTCACAATTCCTGACATTTAATCCTAGAAAAAACTCCCTGTCTAAGGATCAGTTAGGATCACCACTTTATTTTAAGAATGTGAAATGTCAAAATAATAGTAGAGAATTACTTATTTCAGCTTTTATTTATTTCATCACATTCCCAGTGGGTCAGAAGTTTACATACACTCAATTAGTATTTGGTAGCATTGCCTTTAAATTGTTTAACTTGGGTCAAATGTTTTGGGTCACCTTCCACAAGCTTCCCACAATAAGTTGGCCTAATTTTGGCTCAATCCTCCTGACAGAACTGGTGTAATTGAGTCAGGTTTGTAGGCCTCCTTGCTCACACACACTTTCAGTTCTGCCCACAAATTTAATATAGAATTGAGGTCAGGGCTGTGTGATGGCCACCCCATTACCTTGACTTTGTTGTCCTTAAGCCATTTTGCCACAACTTTGGAAGTATGCTTAGGGTCAAAGTCCATTTGGAAGACCAAGCTTTAACTTCCTGACTGATGTCTTGAGATGTTGCTTCAATATATCCACATCATTTCTCTCCTCATGATGCCATCTATTTTGTGAAGTGCACCAGTTCCTCCTGCAGCAAAGCGCCCCCACAACATGATGCTGCCACCCCCGTGCTTTACGGTTGGGATGGTGTTCTTCAGCTTGCAAGCATTCCCCTTTTTCCTCCAAACATATCAATGGTCATTATGGCCAGACAGTTCTATTTTTATTTCATCAGACCAGAGGACATTTCTCCAAAAAGTATGATCTTTGTCCCCATGTGCAGTTGCAACTGTAGTCTGGCTTTTTCTATGACGATGTTGGATCAAGTGCTTCTTCCTTGCTGAGCAGCCTCACAGGTTATGTCGATTGAGGACTCGTTTTACATTTACATTTACATTTAAGTCATTTAGCAGACGCTCTTATCCAGAGCGACTTGTGGATATAGATACCATTTGTACCCGTTTCCTCCAGTATCTTCGCAAGGTCCTTTGCTGTTGTTCTGGGATTGATTTGCACTTTTCACACCAACGTACGTTCATCTCTAGGAGAAAGAACAAGTTTCCTTCCTGAGCGCTATTACGGCTGTGTGGTCCCATGGTGTTTATACTTGCATACTATTGTTTGTACAGATGAACGTGGTACCTTCAAACATTTGAAAATATCTCCCAATGATGAACCAGACTTGTGGAGGTCTACAATTATTTTTCTGAGGTCTTGGCTGATTTCTTTTGATTTTCCCATGATGTCAAGCAAAGAGGCACTGAGTTTGAAGGTAGGCCTTGAAATACATCCACAGGTACACCTCCAATTGACTCAAATGATGTCAATTAGCCTATCAGAAGCTTCTAAAGCCATGACATAATTTTTGGGAATTTTCCGAGCTGTTTAATGGCACAGTCAACATAAACTTCTGACCCACTGGAATTATAAGTGAAATAATCTGTCTATAAACAACTGTTGGAAAAATTACTTGTGTCATGCACAAAGTAGATGTCCTAACTGACTTGCCAAAACTACAGTTTGTTAACAAGACATTTGTGGTGGTTGAAAAAAAGAGTTTTAATGACTCCAACCGAAGTGTATGTAAACTTCATATATAAAATTATTTGATCATATATATTTTTATTTTTATTTATCCCAAACCCTGTAGGAGGCCTTTTGGTAGGCCGTCATTGTAAATAAGAATTTGTTCAAAATCAAGCACAGTGGTAGCCTATATTACATTTATCCATTTTTGTTTTAGATAATTGGATTCCTCATAGGATAGATAAATCAACTCACAAAACACACAACACTTTATTTAACTAGGCAAGTCAGTTCAGAACAAATTCTTATTTACCCTACCAAACCTGGACGATGCCGGGATAATTTTGCGTCCCAATCACGGCAGGATGTGATTCAGCCTGGATTCGAACCAGAGACTGTAGTGACGCCTCTTGCAGTGCCTTAGACAGCTGCGCCACTCGAGAGCCCCCATTTCTACTCTCATTTCAAGGCGCTATCGTCTGTGTGCCAGAGCGCAGAATTATTGATGAATTTAGGAACGCTCAACACCAGTTGAACATGGCCGGTGTCAGTAAACGTCAAGCAATAGAAAAATCGTAATTCAATTGTTGCCAGCAGCACAGTTAGTCACCAACGCTCTGGATAACATGAAAACAGCCTAACCAGTTGGGGCGAATAATAGTGAGGTGTTCTCTCGTTTGTGTCTGGAAGTAGCTTGCCAACGTTAGACATTTAGCTTGGGTCGTTGTGAGGTCAGAACGCTCGGTTCAACCCTACTCTTCGACCTGTTCGTCCAGTGTGCGCTCTGAACACCCCGAAAAAAACTCTGGCACTCCAGATTGAATTTAGGAACACACCCTAAGTGATCATGCCGGAGAAACCGGTATTTGGAGGATAAATTGGCACGGGTGTTGTTAGGCCCTAGACTTCCCTTTCTAGGGAGTTTTTCCTAGCCACCGTGCTTCTACACCTGCATTGTTTGCTGTTTGGGATTTTAGGATGGGTTTCTGTACAGCACTTTGACATCAGCTGATGTAAGAAGGGCTTTATAAATACATCTGATTTGACTTTGTCTCGGACCGGCAAACGTGCCAATACACTGGCTTCGAGGGCATTATTACTTTTATACAAAGTTGTTACCAAACATAATACAAAAGGGGTTTACCAACATATTCAAATAACGATTGCAATATTTCCATGAACGTTATTGTGACAAATGTATTCATACTATTTAATCCTTCCACAATATGTAGTCCCGACACAAATCGAGGGTTGCTACCCAAAGCCGGCTGGTCGTTCGTTCTGTTGCCAAAGACTTCTCTTTGTTCTGCATCTATGGATACGACCCAGTCGTTCATTCTGAATGTTCCATTGCCATACTGGCTGGCAATGTTCTTAACCCTTTGCTTGCTAGCTAGGCCAACTACGGCTAATTTACGGTCACGGCAAAAAGTGCCGCAAAGTAGCCACATTTGTTTAAGCTGTTTTTTTCTAGTGACATTTATTTGGATACATCCATAACAATGAGCGGAATGAGGCGTGAAAATGTGCTCCATCGTCAGGATACTATTGTTCAGAGGAGCTCGCCAACAACACGGCTAACACAATCACTTCAAACCGAAGCCTGAAAGACTGCAAACAACCTGCACTTCGTTGAGTTGTACCTTTTTTTAGTTGTTTATATCCATAAAAACGATGCCAGCTGAGAAACGCTGCCCGACACGTTCATTACTGTGTTGCAAATGTCGGAGACAGACTGTAAAGGTTTATACAAATCTCCCCTGTTGAAAACGAATGTTAATCTAAAAGGAATGTGAGATCATGTCTAGATGCTTTTAATAGTGGAGATCAAATTCATAAATAATCTGACTGGGTTGATGAGGTAGTGGATCGCACAGTCAAATGGAACAGAGTAAATAGGCAATTTAAAAGTCAGTTTTAGCTGGTGCTAACTTGTGGAATAGACACAGGCTGGAATACGGTGGTAACCTATCAGAATTCAGGAACTGATTTACCCGTTATATAATGTGCCGTAAATTACAATAAATCAAAGTGCCTGTAAATTATTTATACTGCAAAATTTGCACTTCCCCCCTTCTGATTTAAAAAAATTATTGGCCAAACCTGAGCCAAATATTCATGTGACTGGACCTCACGAATCTGCAGTTGACACAATAAACCGGAGAGGGGTGCATGATGGTTCTTGTAGGGATATATAATTCCCTTAACTTTTAAATCTAACGATTTTACTGGTCTAATAAAACTCAATTTCCCGCAATGCCTTGCGCCTTTAGCTTTTCCTGTACATTCTGCTCGGTAAGATAGCGGGCAATCGGTCGTCAAAACAATCCTGGTCATTTGGAGAATTTATGAAAAATCAAATAAAAGTCACCAGGCTGAGGGAATTTCTATTTGTTTTAAAACAACTGACTCAAAGAAAAGACAATGGTATGTTTGCAATTGGGTAGATTTTGTGGCCAATTACTTTGCTCTAACGTTAACATAGCCGCTAGCTAGCCAATGTCGGTCGTCAATCTCTCCTGTGAAATGTATGAGAAGCCTATAAAGTATAGCTAGCTAGATAACGCTATATATTCGAATTAAATAAACCTAACTAAATGAATCGATTAGCTACATCCGGCTCTATATGTTTATTTTTTTACGAAGCAACTGCCTGGCTTGCATTTGTCAGTAACGTTAGACTAGTTAGCCACCTAGCTAGTTAACATAGCTAGCTATATATTTTGACCTGGAAGGGTGTGGCTAGCTAACGTTAGATTACTAGCTAACGTTAGGTGTTGTAAAGGAATGCGAATCTGTCAGCACACTCTTAACCAATCCATGCTCAGAAATGCACTGTTATTGGTTTTGTTATAGCTCTAGGTTATAGGTGAAACTGATGATGCATGAGTGGTGAGAACAGTGAATCAATCAAATAAAATGTTATGGCACATGCCCCGAATGCAACAGGTGTAGGTAGACCTTACAGTGAAACGTTCAACGTTACTTACCCGTAGTGAGATCTGAGAAGCCATATTCAAGACAAGGCTAGCGAGCGTTCATTGTTTCCTAATGTTCACATTGGAAATGAAGTGTGTAGAACTTTGACTCTCTGACAAGAAGAACGGGAAAATCAAGTTCTATAGCTACATTACATTCAGGCCTAGTCTAGCTTGGCTATATGCCGAGTTCAGAATGTTGTGATGTAGCTAGCTAAGTTACTATAGCAGGGCTCTCCAACCCTGTTCTTGGAGAACTACAGTCCTGCAGGTTTTCACTCAACCCTAATCTAGCACACTGGTTGATAAGCTGAACAAAGTTAGTTACAACTGGGGTTGGAGCAAAAACCTACAGGAGGGTAACTCTCCAGGAACAGGGCTGGAGAGCCCCTGTACTAGACTGCAGAGCATTTCTCACTCTTCATCTCTCCTCCCCTCTGCTCCTGCCATACAGATCCGCTTCATCCTTATTCAGAACCGAGCAGGGAAGACCCGACTGGCCAAGTGGTACATGCAGTTTGATGACGACGAGAAACAGAAGCTGATTGAGGAGGTGCACGCTGTGGTGACTGTCCGTGATGCCAAGCACACCAACTTTGTGGAGGTAAGGCAGAAGGATCTACTCGATGCCATGTCCGTGCGTTGGAGTCTGTGTGTGCCCGAATGTAGGCTATTTGTTTCTGGCAATTGTATTCGTGGTCTCTATCTGGACATTCTAGCAAGGCTGAAAGCTACCTGGTGCTGTAACTCAAGGTCTGGAGCTGCATTTGGCGTACTGTTTACTTGGCTTTACAATGACACGGGCCTAAATCGTAGCACACATTGTGACACTGAAGAGGCGGTGGATAATAGGCTATATTTTCCACTGACATACTGTAACACTAATTGGTTAACCAAGTTGAATTCGATATGCTATTAATTATTCTCAAATGAAAAGCACATATTGAGACACTTGTCTGTCTTGTCTTCAGTTCAGGAACTTCAAGATCATCTATAGGCGCTATGCTGGTCTGTACTTCTGCATCTGTGTGGATGTGACAGACAACAACCTGGCATACCTGGAGGGCATTCACAACTTTGTGGAGGTATGACGTCACATTAACTCACCCGTAGACAGACTGTTTATTACGATGACACATAATGTGGGAGCTGTTTCATGTCAATGACTCTTTGGCAGGTTATGTGAAGGAATGTGGGCTAATCAAATCTCCACATCCATAGCTGAATGATTAAGCATGTTTTATTGGTAAATGATTGTATCCATGTGCTCCTACAGCTCTTTTAGAATATAGGGTGTGTTCATCAATTCAATCTGGAGTGCAGGAGTGCGCTTTAGGCTTTCGTTAAATTCGGAGCGCTGTCAGATTGTCTGTTTGTAAATTCTGAGCGTTTCGCTCTTGGAGTGTTCAGGAAGCACACTGGATGCTGTGGCCGGGGAGTAGGGTTGACCTGAGCGTTCTGACCTCACAACGGCAGTCAAGCACCCAAGCTAACTGGCTAACGTTGGCTAGCATGCTACCTCCGGACATAAATGAGAGAACACCCCACTCTAACCATTTTACTCACCCTAGCCGAGCTGGTTATCCAGAGCGTTAGTGACTGTAACTGTGCTGCTGGCAACAATTATTTAATGATGCTTTTTTTGCCAACGTTGACTGACACTGGCCATATTCAACGGGTGTTGAGTGTTCGTCTATTCATCAGTTATTCTGCCCTCTGGTACACTCAGACGCGAGTGCTCTGAAATCGGAGTAGATAGCCAGAGCAAATTTACGAACACACCTATAGAGTACCACAATACGAGTCATAATACCCATAAAATCTAGCAGTCAAACAGGGCAATAGTTCCAATCGTTTTCCCACCATTTTTAGAAACGCAGTATTGTTTTTCCTTGGGAATAGTGTTTAATACACAGGTTGACAATAAATGTGGCTCAATTCAGTTGTTTTAGAGTCCCTGCAATAAGAGCTACGATGCGAATGTTCTCTGGGTGTCACTGAGTAGACTGATACCCCATGTCATTGATCAACAATCCATCGGTAAGGCTGTACAGTGAAATAAGTATGCCCCCGTGCAATTCTAAAGTATAATACATCCAGTGAGATTAATAGCCTTTTGTTGATTTTATATAATATTCCAACCTTGTTTAGCATGATCTATTCAATTATGGCATAATTATACTATTTGTATTTCATTTGCATCACTGTCAATGACATACTTTTATTTTGAAGGCTAATCAAAGTCCACTATTGTGGCTAATCCTTGTGGCTAGCTTCACATGGATGGGTCCGACCACCATCAATCAAATAACCCTCATTAAAAGACCAATCTTATTTTAGATGATGATACCTAGCTATATAGTTAGCTCCATTTTGCTGATCCCTGCCTACAGGCAGAAATTAAAACAAGAGGCTCCCACGCTGAGGTCTGTCCAACGCTGGTCCAACGCTGGTCAGACCAAGCTGACTCTACACTCCAAGACTGCTTCCATCACGTGGACTGGGACATGTTTCGTATTGCGTCAGATGGGAATATTGACGAATACGCTGATTCGGTGTGCGAGTTCATTAGAACGTGCGTCGAAGATGTCGTTCCCATAGCAACGATAAAAACATTCCCTAACCAGAAACCGTGGATTGATGGCAGCATTCGCGTGAAACTGAAAGCGCGAACCACTGCTTTTAATCAGGGCAAGGTGTCTGGCAACATGACTGAATACAAACAGTGCAGCTATTCCCTCCGTAAGGCTATTAAACAAGCTAAGCGTCAGTACAGAGACAAAGTGGAATCTCAATTCAATGGCTCAGACACAAGAGGCATGTGGCAGGGTCTACAGTCAATCACGGACTACAAGATGAAATCCAGCCCAGTCACGGACCAGGATGTCTTGCTCCCAGGCAGACTAAATAACTTTTTGCCCGCTTTGAGGACAATACAGTGCCACTGACACGGCCTGCAACGGAAACATGCGGTCTCTCCTTCACTGCAGCCGAGGTGAGTAAGACATTTAAACGTGTTAACCCTCGCAAGGCTGCAGGCCCAGACGGCATCCCCAGCCGCGCCCTCAGAGCATGCGCAGACCAGCTGGCCGGTGTGTTTACGGACATATTCAATCAATCCCTATACCAGTCTGCTGTTCCCACATGCTTCAAGAGGGCCACCATTGTTCCTGTTCCCAAGAAAGCTAAGGTAACTGAGCTAAACGACTACCGCCCCGTAGCACTCACTTCCGTCATCATGAAGTGCTTTGAGAGACTAGTCAAGGACCATATCACCTCCACCCTACCTGACACCCTAGACCCACTCCAATTTGCTTACCGCCCAAATAGGTCCACAGACGATGTAATCTCAACCACACTGCACACTGCCCTAACCCACCTGGACAAGAGAAATACCTATGTGAGAATGCTGTTCATCGACTACAGCTCGGCATTCAACACCATAGTACCCTCCAAGCTTGTCATCAAGCTCGAGACCCTGGGTCTCGACCCCGCCCTGTGCAACTGGGTACTGGACTTCCTGACGGGCCGCCCCCAGGTGGTGAGGGTAGGCAACAACATCTCCTCCCCGCTGATCCTCAACACGGGGCCCCACAAGGGTGCGTTCTGAGCCCTCTCCTGTACTCCCTGTTCACCCACGACTGCGTGGCCATGCACGCCTCCAACTCAATCATCAAGTTTGCGGACGACACAACAGTGGTAGGCTTGATTACCAACAACGACGAGACGGCCTACAGGGAGGAGGTGAGGGCCCTCGGAGTGTGGTGTCAGGAAAATAACCTCACACTCAACGTCAACAAAACTAAGGAGATGATTGTGGACTTCAGGAAACAGCAGAGGGAACACCCCCTATCCACATCGATGGAACAGTAGTGGAGAGGGTAGCTAGTTTTAAGTTCCTCGGCATACACATCACAGACAAACTGAATTGGTCCACTCACACTGACAGCGTCGTGAAGAAGGCGCAGCAGCGCCTATTCAACCTCAGGAGGCTGAAGAAATTCGGCTTGTCACCAAAAGCACTCACAAACTTCTACAGATGCACAATCGAGAGCATCCTGGCGGGCTGTATCACCGCCTGGTACGGCAACTGCTCCGCCCTCAACCGTAAGGCTCTCCAGAGGGTAGTGAGGACTGCACAACGCATCACCGGGGGCAAACTACCTGCCCTCCAGGACACCTACACCACCCGTTGTTACAGGAAGGCCATAAAGATCATCAAGGACATCAACCACCCGAACCACTGCCTGTTCACCCCGCTATCATCCAGAAGGCGAGGTCAGTACAGGTGCATCAAAGCTGGGACCGAGAGACTGAAAAACAGCTTCTATATAATATATATGTTTAAAGTGGCTAGTGATATATTTACATCATTTCCCATCAATTCCCATTATTAAAATGGCTGGAGTTGGGTCAGTGTCAATGACAGTGTGTTGGCAGCAGCCACTCAGTGTTAGTGGTGGCTGTTTAACAGTCTGATGGCCTACATTCTACGTATGGGTGGTCCCGGGGATCGAACCCACTACCCTGGCGTTACAAGCGCCATGCTCTACCAACTGAGCTACAGGCCATCAGACTGTTAAACAGCCACCACTAACACTGAGTGGCTGCTGCCAACACACTGTCATTGACACTGACCCAACTCCAGCCATTTTAATAATGGGAATTGATGGGAAATGATGTAAATATATCACTAGCCACTTTAAACAATGCTACCTTATATAATGTTACTTACCCTACATTATTAATCTCATATGCATATGTATATACTGTACTCTACATCATCGACTGCATCCTTATGTAACACATGTATCACTAGCCACTTTAACTATGCCACTTTGTTTACTTTGTCTACACACTCATCTCATATGTATATACTGTACTCGATACCATCTACTGTATGCTGCTCTGTACCATCACTCATTCATATATCCTTATGTACATGTTCCTTATCCCCTTACACTGTGTATAAGACAGTAGTTTTGGAATTGTTAGTTAGATTACTTGTTGGTTATCACTGCATTGTCGGAACTAGAAGCACAAGCATTTCGCTACACTCGCATTAACATCTGCTAACCATGTGTATGTGACAAATACATTTGATTTGATTTGATTTTTTGATTTGAGCTAGCTACTGAAACAGATTGTCGTTTTGCATCCATGAGCTAGCTAGCTTTTCTTATGACCAGCACTGTAAGTGCGCGAGACAACTTGACCAGTGTCATAACATGCGTATCGATGAATCGTTGTGACATATGAAATACGGGTGTTAGTGTAATCAATGTGTGATAAATACGTTTAAAAAATGTATGAACGTGTTAAATTATTATGTGACTTGCAGTCATATTCAGGTCCTGATTGGTCAACAAGTTTGTGTGTGTGTGTGTAACCTTTTTATTTGACTAGGCAAGTCGGTTAACAACAAATTCTTATTTACAATCATGGCTTCCCCCGGCCAAAACCGGACCACGCTCGGCCAATTTTGTCACGGCCGGATGTGATACAGCTTGAATTTGAACCAGGGACTGTAGTGACGCCTCTTGCACTGAGATGCAGTGTCTTAAACCTGTGTGTGTGTGTGTGTGTGAATTATTTGACTGTACTAGCGGCCTTAAGCATTATAACATGTTTAACATCGGGATAGTTTTTTTTTGAAAGGGAAAATATTGGATATCGGTGCATCACTAATTTTAAGTATTTCTAAATTCCCCTGTGGAAAAATTGGAACCATTTCCCTGTTTGATCTCTAGGTCTTATGGGTATGACACCTCGACTGGGGCTCTATTTTCTATGCATTCTTACCCAGTGTAATACGCCCCATATAGAGTCTGACTCGATGCAAAAGTAAGGCCAAAACATCAAAGTGGGGAAGGACAAATCTCTCTGGTGGTGTTTGTTCATATTCCCAAAAAGCATTGCCTGAGTGGCTTTCCTCCCGGGGTCGAGGGGAAATGGCAGAACAGATCGCACTGTGCTCCCTGTCCAAGGGGCAGGCGGAATGTGGCCCGTGAAGGAAAACAGCTGAGATTCCTGACACTCTGGTTCAAGAGCACCGCGACCTGGAATGCTGGACTTCCTCGGCCCCTTAAATGATTCCCTATATAGGCTAGTGCACTACTTCAGACCACAGCCTTGTACTATGGATTACACTGTATCCTAGCTATGAATTAGACTAAATAGTTAATGTAACAAAACCTGACCCCCGTGTCGTCTTTCCCCCCTTTAGGTGTTGAATGAGTATTTCCACAACGTGTGCGAGTTGGACCTGGTGTTCAACTTCTACAAGGTAAGAGTAAAAAGTGTTGATGATTTTTAAAACCACAAACACTCTGTGCTAAGAGGAAAAACAGAAAGGAGCTGAAAAAACCCGGGGGAGGTGAAAAGATATCATTTTAATTTATTTTCTTTCATTGCAATGGGGAGGTGCTATGGCAACGAGGATGTGATGCGTAATTACAACAATCAGTCAACTAGGCTCATCCACATCAATTTGGTGGGGATTGGTTTTCCTCTGCCAGAAATGTTAAGCAATTAAGACTCCTCTGATGACTGCCCTTTAAGCAGTTATCGTGTCAATTACGGAAGGCATTTCTGAATATTCGCCCACTCGCTGAACCTTAAAGAAGCGCAGCCCACGCTAAAAGTCGCTGCGCTCTGTGATGTCTTCGGATTCACGAATAAAACAGAAAGTGCCAGAAAGTGACATGATGGCAAACAGCTTGCCTCAACATCAACCCCCTCTCTATTAGATCTAGTGCCACAGCAGCAAGGCCTACGCACTGTTAGAAAGACCCATTTACGTAATGAGGTGGAGATGAATCTGCAGGATCTATACAGTTCTCCCAACACTTCCGTTTTTATTTTATTTTTTTAAAGCTGTGTGCGCACATGGAATTTGACCAGTGCAGTAGGCTGACCTCTGACCTAACCTGCCCTGTGTGTTCTGTCCCAGGTGTACACGGTGGTGGATGAGATGTTCCTGGCGGGGGAGATCAGAGAGACAAGCCAGACCAAGGTCCTCAAGCAGCTGCTAATGCTCCAGTCCCTCGAGTAGACAACAGGGCAGCCATCTTGAACAGTCCATCACCCACCCACCATCAATGTCACTCTGGAAAGGACCCCCTCTCATTTGCCATCTTCCACCCCTTACAGAAACCAGGGGCTTATTCACAGAACGTTCAGATAGAAATGCAGGGTATAGAACAGACATAGTTTTTGGTCATGCAGAATCGGTTCAGCTCTACACATTACAATGAGAAAGTTTCAACCTCTTATGCCCAGAAAGGCTGTATTTTGGTGCTGCAGATACAGCCCTTATCATTTCATTTCTTTACCACCAGTTCAAGTAAAATCATCTGGATGAGTATATTTGCAGCACTGAAAATAAATGTCTCTATGCCCTGTCTCCAGCTGGAGGCTGCACTTACGGCAGTTATATTAAGGTTGCCAGTTATTCACTTGTACATCCCGCCATCAAACCTATACTAGTGGAGAGAGGATGACAAGGTTTCACTGTTCTGGCAACCCCAGTGTCACTACAGTAGCTAAAATATACATTTAAAAAGCATAAGAAAACCCTTGTAAAACTGCCTGTGATAATCCTGTCTTCTCTGGGAGAATCAGTTTGAGCTGAGGAGTGACCAAACCACCGCTACAAATGCCCATCGACGCCGTTGACCTCTCGTGGTGGTTCACAGTTCAATGGAGTGCACTTTAAGTGTGCTGTTGAGGTCTGGTAATGGCAACCTGTGCAGGTTTGCATCTACTCTCTGTGATATTACATAGGTGGTCCTCCGGTCTTAAATAACTGTCAGTATCATGTCAGGTTGTATATCAGACAATGTGTCTCCACTCCACATAATGGTGCTCGTTAGTCCCAACCAGATATGTTAAACTTAACACACATACTTTAAGGGAAATTATACAGTGATATATTTTAAGTAAAGCAGTACTGTGAAGTTTGTTTTGTATGGTGTACATATATACAGTGTATCTTATGCATAATTGTGAAACCATTGTCTATTCCAGGCCTTTCCCCAGCTTCTCCTGCCTGTCTCGTTGTCAGTGTTTTAATACACCGATCTGAATTGGGGGAAATCCCATTAATATTCCCTGGTCACCTCATAAATAGGGAGGCCAAATGATATGACCAAAACCCGAGGCAGTTGTCGAATAGGTCTGTGACAACACCGCCTTGTATCTCGTCCCTCATTGTAACCATGTCCAGTCTTGCACCTCCCCAACACACAGGTTTCACATGTTACTGTTATGGTTTAACATTTTCTTATTTTGGATTTAGTGCGATGTACTGCTTCCCCTGTCTGTCCTGTGAGATTGTTGAAAGATGTGTTGGGGTCTCCTGTTGCTAAACTACCCAGTCAGTGTATATAAAAAATAATCAAAGTACTAAATAAAATGTTAACCTGTACTTTTTATACTGTGAAGAACATTCAATTTAAGTACTGAAATTGGAAGATGTATAATTTGTGATTAGTGCCATCTAGTGGTATTAATCCGGCCTAGCTTTCACATTTTGGAATCCACCCTCAGAGGTCATTCTAGCAGCCTCCCAGTGATCTATAAAAATCAATATGTCCACTTCAGCTACATTAAACGCACTCTGCCTGTTACTCCATCGACCCACAGACAGAAATCCAGACAATTAGACAAAGCTTTTACCATATGAAGTCTCCCGAAAACTGACCCTACTCTGACTTCTGTGGTGGATAAGCAACCAGGTTGACAATGATACACACACGTCAAGACAATCTGTAATAAATCTAATTCGCCACAGAGTTAAAAAGCTATATTTATTTAGAATACATCGTAAAACGAACAAGCTACCCTTCCCTGCCCAAAAACAATCCAATACACAAACTGAAAGTGTATTTACAGCAGATTATTCAGATGTACAGTAGTTCCTAAAATGATTCCCTCACATTGGTTACTAAGCAACAACTGAGTCTGCTCCGTTTCGAAATGACAGGAGACTGAAGGAAGTTAGTAATAGGCTAATGGCCATGTGATTTAAGTGCTTACGGTGCATTCAATAGAATACACAAGACATTATTGAGGCCAAGGTTCAATGTTCTTAGGGGTCAAGCAGCATGGAGTGCATCACTACCGTCGTGAGACATGACTGATTGCCGGTCTGCACACTCACATGGGCTCAGGAAGTCACAGTAATTGCCAAGTGTTACATCGCCCCTTCAAAACAGCAGCAGGAAGCTACAAACAACGAGTCAAAAAGAATTAGAGAGTCATTTTACCACAACCCTGGAGAGGGAGAATGGAACAGGAGGCTTGGGTCAGTCGATATCGGGAGAGAAAGGACAAAATCTCAGTTGTTCTTTAGTAAGGAATGATTACCTCTCCAATTGCTCTTTTTATTAGAGTATATATTTCAATTTGTACAATTCTATAGATACAGTATATAAACAAAACAATCTCACGTAAAAGTGCACTTGCAGAGGAGAAAGAAAAGTAACAAAGCAGTTAAAAAAAAAAAATCTTTCCACAAAATGGGACCAGTCTTTCTTGGGTTGATGATGTCACAGCGGCATTTTGATAGCCATCTTCTCAAGGCTGGTTCAGTGTAACAGATAAACTGCTCTTAGTGGAGTCCAAACAGTAGCATTGCTTAGGAATTAAGTAAGGGTGCATAAGGGCCTGCAATTAGTTAAGGGCCCAAAATTCTAAATGTTTTTGTCTTTCATAACCTGATTCTATATGACAGCCAGGAAATGATAGGTGGAAGAGGCAAAATATAAGACATGTAAAAACAAGAAGTGCAGTTGAATGCAACAGACTGCAGCCTGGCCCTGTAACCTGAATATTTCCCACTAGTGACACTGAAACCAGTCTAGCTTCCTGTGACCGTACTTTACATGTGAACTCAGAGCAGCAGAGAAATGAAGAGGGCAGAGATAGGGTTACATTCTCAGAGATAACCTCCCCACCCCCAGGGCGCAATAGAGCCTGAGATTGAGACAGAGTGTAACCCTTACATGGCAAAGGCAAGCAGTGACATTAGATATGCAGCTGATAAAATGGAGAAAAACAAGTGGTCATTGGAGTCCTTTGGAAAACCATAAGACTGAACTGAAACCTTTACTTATCCTTGTGCTATGGACATGACCCACAGGCCTTTGAGTACCTTATGGAGTGAATCGATTTCCCTTTGGGAGGTGCTAGTAGTGACAATTGTTTTTGTTTAATTTAAATCAAACCTTGGACAAGATTAGATTAGAATCAATGCCATTTATACCCAAAGTCAAGTTACATGTGGTAACATTTAGACCGGTGGAATCAGTGACGTGTGCACATCTGAAGCCAGGAGAACAATTAGGGGAAAAGGTTGGACAATAATTGAGGAAGGATTCACAACTGACCCAACAACCTGCTCATGCTTGGATGTTGGTGGTAAATGGCTCTTTTCGGGGTTGCAGAGTAGTCACGTTAGGGTTTGGGAGACTTACGTTTGCCTGGTTATCAGAAGGTGAATAGCAGGCTTGATAAGAAGTACTGTTCAGTGCAAACAAAGGTTAAATTCAGCTTATAAAAAAAAACAGAAATATAATAAGTGAGTGATGTGTAAAACAAGAACTTGTCAAACAACCTGACAGTGCAGTCTAACAGGCTGTGTATGAATGAGGAAGTTGACTGTGTGTTTTGCAAATCATCCTTCATGAACTTTCAGTTACAGGTGGTGTGTGTACTGTGTGTGTGTGTGCGTGCGTGTGTGTGCATGCAAGCGTGTGTTGATAAAAAGAACAAAAGGGTAAAAACGGGACATCCCCGACCCACAACCCCTGACCCTGACAGTCATCCCAGATATTGACTGTCTTATGTTCCCAGCACAGTTCACGCCACAGGGTCTCCCGGCCTAGGACCCAGGAGCCCGGGTAACCTCCCTTGGCAGGAAGTATAGACTCTTACCAATGGTCAGGGGTTGCAGGGCATCTTCATGGCGACTGGTCCAAGTATGCTGTAAGTGTGTAAGGGGTTGCAGAAGGGAGAGGGGGAGGAGTCCTGCACATCCCAAAACACCTAGAGCTGAGAGGGATAGAAATGTTACACACACACACACACACATTTATTTTTTAAATAAATGATTCTCTAAAGCCACATTTAATCGAAGCATAGCATGGCAGTCTACTGACCTTTAGGGGGCGTCCTGTAAGTGTGAGGTCGAAGGGTGGGGGTCCGGCCCCTAGCAGTTACACTGCTGCTTGATCTGTGCGGCGGAACCTCTGGGCTGTCTCAGCTGCCTCAGAGAAGAATCTCCATACTGGATACCTGAACCCATCCGCTCTGGGTCCAACTCACCTGACACACATACGAAGAAAGACAAGGACACACACACACACACACACACACACACACACAGGTGTAAACAACATGAGCAAACACACAGACATCCACATACACACAAAATCAAACAGACACACATATCTCATAAGTAAACACGTGTACTGTTTACCTGACTCCATCTTGTTGAGGATGGTGCGGGCAGTTTTGAGGAAGGCCTCCTCCACGTTCTCCCCTGTCAGAGCACTGGTCTCCAGGAACATCAGCTCTGTAGCAGTCAACACAGTCAGTAAAAATCGATACTCCCGCCCTAGGAAAACCAATACAGGCCTAAAAGCCGGTGGAAACTACCATCTTAGAATAGGGAGTTGGCTAAAAGGGGAGAAGGGAAAGGGGAGCGATGGAGTGAGGACATGAAGGGGGAGAGACGGTTGTGAAATGAGAGGGGTGAGGAGTGAGAGATGAGACAGCTACCGTTCTCCTGTGCGAAGCGGGACGCCTCGAGGAAGGTGACCTCTCGGTCCGCGTCCAGGTCCTTCTTATTCCCGCACAGGATGATGACGATGTTGGGGCTGGCCAGCGTCCGCGCGTCTGTCAGCCAGTTGGTCAGGGCGTTGTACGTCTCCCGGCTAGAGGACGGAGACACGCCAGAACGACGACGACAGACAAAATACAGACGAGGGGAAAACGGCGTTAAATCACACAAAGCGTTTCATTAGGACAGGGATGTTCAGTAGGATGGGATGGTACTTTTGAAAAATCAGTGTATTGAATTGTGTGTTCCGTATAACATAAGAGGTGAAATACAAGAAGCACTTAGGGAGGTTGTGGACTTCAGGAAACAGCAGAGGGAACACCCCCCCTATCCACATCGATGGGACAGTAGTGGAAAGGGTAGTAAGTTTTAAGTTCCTCGGCATACACATCACAGACAAACTTAATTGGTCCACCCACATAGACAGCATCGTGAAGAAGGCGCAGCACCGCCTCTTCAACCTCAGGAGGCTGAAGAAATTTGGCTTGTCACCAAAAGCACTCACAAACTTCTACAGATGCACAATCGAGAGCATCCTGTCGGGCTGTATCTGTATCACCGCCTGGTACGGCAACTGCTCCGCCCACAACCGTAAGGCTCTCCAGAGGGTAGTGAGGTCTGCACAACGCATCACCGGGGGCAAACTACCTGCCCTCCAGGACACCTACACCACCCGATGTCACAGGAAGGCCATAAAGATCATCAAGGACAACAACCACCCGAGCCACTGCCTGTTCACCCCGCTATCATCCAGAAGGCGAGGTCAGTACAGGTGCATCAAAGCTGGGACCGAGATTGAAAAACAGCTTCTATCTCAAGGCCATCAGACTGTTAAACAGCCACCATTAACATTGAGTGGCTGCTGCCAACACACTGACTCGACTCCAGGCACTTTAATAATGGGAATTGATGGGAAATTATGTAAAATATATCACTAGCCACTTTAAACAATGCTACCTAATATAATGTTTACATACCCTACATTATTCATCTCATACGTATATACTGTACTCTATATCATCTACTGCATCTTTATGTAATACATGTATCACTAGCCACTTTAACTATGCCACTTTGTTTACATACTCATCTCATATGTATATACTGTACTCGATACCATCTACTGCATCTTGCCTATTCCGTTCTGTACCATCACTCATTCATAAATCTTTATGTACATATTCTTTATCCCTTTACACTTGTGTGTATAAGTTAGTCGTTTTGGAATTGTTAGTTAGATTACTCGTTGGTTATTACTGCATTGTCAGAACTAGAAGCACAAGCATTTCGCTACACTCGCATTAACATCTGCTAACCATGTGTATGTGACAAATAAATTTGATTTGGAGGTAGAGATGATAGACGTTGAGAATATTAGCGGTTTTCAAAACGTACACTTTTCAATATATACCTCTATGGGCGAATGTTCTTTTTGTTCCAAATGAGAAAGGAGGCACAGAAAATCATCCCTGCCTCTCCCCTCTTCAAGGACAGATGGAGCCTGATTACCAGCTCCCACCTCCTAGAAACTTTTTTTGGGGGGTGAAATCACCCGTCACCATGGTGACCGCATGCTGGTGTCCATGGCAACGTGAGAACAGTGAGCAGAAGGAGTCGGACTAATGTCCTGCAGCTGCAGTGAGGCGGATGACCCATGACGTCAGCATAGAGCTAAGCGATGACCACCGCTCTGCCTCGGTGTAGCCCTCACACCACACCACATGCTTTTCCGTCTCTTCTATTCCTTTGACCTGAACCATGTTGATACACAGCTCCCTCTTCTCTCCCTTCCTCCCACACTTTGCTTCCATCCCTCTCCCTCTTCAACATATTCTCTCCCCCTCCCCGCTCTCTCTATTCCACACTCCCGTCCTTCTCTCTCTCTCTCTCTCGCTCAGTTGACACTGTCTAATGGAGTTTTGCTTTCCGGGCTGCTGCAGTCTGCCTGGAGACATTACTTTATTACAACCCTGTCACTCTGCATCACACACTTTATTAAAGCTCTGTCACCTAACATTACACCATTCACTCCATCTTGATGATGCGAAAGGCAGTGAGTGACATGGCAACTCTGGGCTGACTAAATAAAAACTCTTGGCTTGGTGCTGCCATCCACCTCGTCTATCTCGGACTCCGCGCTCCTGACCGACTCTCCATGGGCCTGTTGAAATTCAACATCTCTATTCGGTCTGTCTGTGCTCTGTTGTCTATGCTGACTCCCACGTCCTCTGCGTGTGTACGAGCGACCAGTGAAACCAACGTGCTTTTCTCATGGGTCTATTGGTTCACCTACCTTGTAATGTCATAGACAAGCAGCGCCCCTGCCGCTCCACGGTAGTAGCTGCGAGTCACAGACCTGGGGGGAGGGCAGACAGACAGCACTGTTAACCAATCACAGAACCAGAATACAATCTGTCAACCAATGAGGGCACGGGTCAGAGGTAACGGCACCTCTGGGTAACCAATGGGAGGTCATTACCTGAAGCGCTCCTGTCCAGCTGTGTCCCAGATCTGTAGCTTAACAGTCTTACCCCCGACGTTGACCACCCTGGAACCAAACTCAACCCCGATGGTGTGGTTGGAGTCCTGCTTGACTGCACAGCCAGAGACAGACCAGGAGAGAAGCCACAACCGTCACTGTACTGTTTGTCTCCTATATATTTTATTCAAATATGTGGGTTTTTCCAGATGGCTGGTTTGTGAAAGACAACCTTGACTGAAAGGTAAAACACCTAATAGTGTGACTGCCTAGTTATTAGGCCTAAGTTGCAAAGACTTCACAGAAACATTTCCTGGTTAATTCCCAGAGTCACAATGCTGATCTATTTTGTGCTGGTGCGTTGTGCTTGTTCAAAGACCAGAACAGTTAGCTTCAGAAGCCTCATCAGCATATCAGAGGGTTGGGGAGCTACGGCCTCTCCCAGGTCCAGAGATTAACACAGTCAAAGCCCTTCTCCCACGCTACTGACAGCACTGGGAGTTAGAGGTCTTTATCTCATTTACACATCTCTCTCTCTCTCTCTCTCTGTGTGCGTGTGTGTGTATAGACATGTATTCTGAAAGTATTTTGACTTTTTCCACATTTTGTTGAGGGGAAAAAAAACTATTAAACCCATTTTAGAATAAGGCTGTAACGTAACAAAATGTGAAGTCAAGGGGTTTGAATACTTTCCAAATGGACTGTATGCAGGTGCGGGTCAGTGTGCAGAGATGCACGTCACGTTTCTGTATTATTGTGCATAAACAATGCATGTGGGTGTTGTTTATTGGCAGGACAAGGGGGAGACCAGCATTGGCACTACTTACATTTGGTCTCAATGAACTGGTGCAGGAGGCAAGATTTCCCTGTTCCAGCACTGCCAATCACCAGGAACTTAAACAGGAAGTCTGAAATG
The DNA here is from genome assembly GCF_021184085.1 of Oncorhynchus gorbuscha. Classification (NCBI taxonomy): domain Eukaryota; kingdom Metazoa; phylum Chordata; class Actinopteri; order Salmoniformes; family Salmonidae; genus Oncorhynchus; species Oncorhynchus gorbuscha. Next base: position 35,253,379 of record NC_060191.1, on the reverse strand, counting down.
AGAGAGAGCGGGTACAGAAATCAAAACGACACCAGCAGCTCAAACTGCTGAGACTCATCCTTAAGTCTCCCCGTGACTGCGAGCTGCTCCCTGTCAACAGAGCTGCCAACGGTCCCAAAATACCCGGCTAATCACTACCTTCATGTGAGTGTGACCGCATGTTAACATTTATGTTCATTTGCTAAGCGACGAGCTAAAAGGAGGACGGGGTAAAAGACTTCTAAAATTAACAATGAGAGAGAGGTTGTGTTGTCAACCACCGACAGGTGTGACCCAGAGATTGAGTTGTATCATCCTGTCGGTCTCAGGCTGTGGAACGAACCCCGATTTATCTCAATGAAAAACCAAGCTTATCTGTTTAGTGTGGCTTGTCTCAGGGTGAACGCAATACATAGCAACAGTGATAGTCTCAATAGTCTCAATGTTAACAGTGAAGAGGCGACTCCGAGATGCTGGCCTTCTAGGCAGAGTTCCTCTGTCCAGTGTCTGTTTTATTTTGCACATCTTAATCTTTTATTGGCCAGTCTGAGATATGGCTTTTTCTTTGCAACTCTGCCTAGAAGGCCATCATCCCGGAGTCGCCTCTTCACTGTTGACGTTGAGACTGGTGTTTTGTGGGTACTATTCAATGAAGCTGCCAGTTGAGGACCTGTGAGGCATCTATTTCTCAAACTCGATATTCTAATGTACTTGTCCTCTTGATCAGTTGTTTACCGGGGCCTCCCACTTCTCTTTCTATTCTGGTTCGAGCCCGTTTGCTTTGTTCTATGATTGGAGTACCACACAGCGTTGTACGAGAGTTTCTCACATGGAATAGCCTTCATTTCTCAGAACAAGAACAAGAATAGACTGATGAGTTTCAGAAGAGATGTCTTATTTTCTGGCCCTTTTAAGACTGCAATCGAACCCACAAATGCTGATGCTCCGGATACTCAACTCGTCTAAAGGACGGTTTTATTGCTTCTTTAATCAGCACAACAGTTTTCAGCTGTGCTAACATAATTGCAAAAGGGTTTTCTAATGATCAATTAGCCTTTCAAAATAACAAACTTGGAGTAGCTAACACAAGGTGCCATTGGAACACAGGAGTGATGGTTGCTAATAATTGGCCTCTGTACGCCTATGTAGATATACAGTTGAAGTCAGAAGATTACATACACTTAGGTTGGAGTCATTAAAACTCATTTTTCAACCCCAACCACAAATGTCTAGTTAATACCAAACTATAGTTTTGGCAAGTTGGTTAGGACATCTACTTTGTGCATGACACAAGTAATTTTTCCAACAATTGTTTACAGATTATTTCACTATCACAATTCCAGTGGGTCAGAAGTTTACATGCACTAAGCTGACTGTGCCTTTAAACAGCTTGGAAAATTCCAGAAAATGGTGTCATGGCTTTAGAAGCTTCTGATAGGCTAATTGACATCATTTGAGACAATTGGAGGTGTACCTGTGGATGTATTTCAAGGCCTACCTTCAAACTCAGTGCCTCTTTGCTTGACATCATGGGAAAATCAAAAGCAATCAGCCAAGACTTCAGAAAAAGAATTGTAGACCTCCACAAGTCTGGTTCATCATTGGGAGATATTTCCAAACGCCTGAAGGTACCACATTCATCTGTACAAACAATAGTATGCAAGTATAAACACCATGGGACCACGCAGCCATCATACCGCTCAGGAAGGATAAGTGTTCTGCCTCCTAGAGATGAACATACCTTGGTGCGAAAAGTGCAAATCAATCCCAGTACAACAGCAAAGGACCATGTGAAGATGGAGGAAACCGGTACAAAAGTATCTATATCCACAGTAAGACGAGTCCTATAGCGGCATAACCTGAAAAGCCGCTCAGCAAGAAAGAAGCCACTGCTCCAAAACCGCCATAAAAAAGCCAGAATACGGTTTGCAACTGCACATGGGGATAAAGATCATACTTTTTGGAGAAATGTCCTCTGGTCTGATAAAATAGAACTGTTTAGCCATAATGACCATCATTATGTTTGGAGGAAAAAGGGAGAGGCTTGCAAGCCAAAGAACACCATCCAAACCATGAAGCACGGGGTGGCAGCACCATGTTGTGGGTTATTTTGCTGCAGGAGGGACTAGTGCACTTCACAAAATAGATGGCATCATGAGGAGAGAAAATTATGTGGATATATTGAAGCAACATCAAGACATCAGTCAGGAAGTTTCAAATGGACATTGACCCCAAGCATACTTCCAAAGTTGTGGCAAAATGACAAAGTCAAGGTATTGGAATGGCCATCACAAAGCCCTGACCTCAATCCTGTAGAAAATATGTGGGCAGAACTGAAAACGTGTGTGCGAGCAAGGCGGCCTACAAACCCGACTCAATTACACCAGAACTGTCAGGAGGAATGGGCTAAGATTCACCCAACTTATTGTGGGAAGCATTTACATTTACATTTAAGTCATTTAGCAGACGCTCTTATCCAGAGTGGGAAGCTTGTGGAAGGCTACATGCAACGTTTGACCCAAGTTAAACAATTTAAAAGGCAATGCTACCAAATACTAATTGAGTGTATGTAAAACTTCTGACCCACTGGGAATGTGATGAAAGAAATCACTACTATTATTCTGATATTTCACATTCTTAAAATAAAGTGATCCTAACTGACCTAAGAAATTTTTACTCGGACTAAATGTCAGGAATGGTGAAAAAATGAGTTTAAATGTATTTGGCTAAGGTGTATGTAAACTTCCGACTTCAAGTGTACCATTTAAAAATAAAAAAAATTGTAATTTTTTAAAATAAATCAGCCGTTTCCAGCTACAATAGTCATTTACAACACCTTCACTGCATTTCTGATCAATGACCCCAAACTTTGGGATCACTTAGAAATGTCCTTGTTTTTTAAAGAAAAGCAATATACATACATACACACACACGAGGAGTAGGTGTGATGTTGCTTTGCTGGTGACAGTGTCAGTGATATTTTTTAGAATGCAAGGCACAGCTCACCAGCATGGCTACTGTATCCCTGTATTCTGCAGCGATACGCCATCCCATTTGGTTTGCACTTAGTGGGACTATCATTTATTTTTCAACAGGACAATGACCCAACACACCTCCAGGCTGTGTAAGGGCTATTTTTTAACCAAGAAAGAGAGTGATGGAGTGCTGCATCAGATGACCTGGCCTCCACAATCACCCAACCTGAACCCAAATGAGATGGTTTGAGATGAGTTGGACCGCAGAGTTAAGAAAAAGCAGCCTACATGTGCTCAGCATGTCTGAACTCCTTCAAGAAAAGCATTCCAGGTGAAGCTGGTTGAGAGGCCAAGACTGTGCTAAGCTGTCATCAAGATAAAGGGTGATTACTTTGAAGAACGTAAAATATATTGTGATTTGTTTAACACTTTTTTGGTTACTACATGATCCCATGTGTTATTTCATAGTTAATGTCTTCACTACATTTACATTTACGTCATTTAGCAGACGCTCTTATCCAGAGTGTAGAAAAAAAGAAAAAGAAAAACCCTGGAAGGAGTAGGCGTGTCTAAACTTTTGACTGGCACTGTATATTTTTTTCCATTACTTTTGAGAACTAACAACCACCGAAATAACTACACAGTCAGGGAGAATCTAAAATTCCTAAAATATCTTGGCCTGGGGGCCAAGTGATAGCATAAGAACACAACATAAGCCATGGATGGAAAATATGTAGAATTGCAGGACATTAGCTATAACTGCACATTTTTATCTTAGCCCCATAACAAAGTGTGTAGAACTGTAGGAAATTAGCTTTAAAAAAAAGAAGCCACATTTGGCCTGCAGCAATTGGCCACGCCCACTACCCCTCCCCTAACTTTGCCACCGCTGCTGAAAAAATCCCAGGGGAAACGCTGAGCTGGCTACATGACAACAAGTGTATAGGAATGGAGGCAGTCTATTCACAAATACTCTATGCATACCGACCGGCCCAAGTACATCTGCACAGTTCTGGTGAAGTGTTGGACCGGGTCTGGTACTTGACCCGTCCTACACACACACGACCATCTGGCTGAGGCCCTGATGTGTGGGACAGAGAGCGGTCCAAAGACTGTCTTTGTGCTGTGACCACAGATAGGGCAATGGCCATTTGCATGCGCAAGCCCAGGGTTCCACCAGGCCATACAAGGAACAATGGGGAATTGAAGCAGGAGAGGTTGGCTGTGTGTGGAAAGGGGCAGCAGTGGTATAGAGTGCAGCATCCACAAGTCTCTCTCTCACACACACACACACACACACACACACACACACACACACACACACACACACACACACACACACACACACACACACACACACACACACGAGTGAGTCAAGCTGCAGGAGAAACACACAGGGGGCATGGCCCCTCATGGAGTTTCAAGCCTAGTTATTTCAATTACATTTCCAACTCTTGTCAGTGCCAAACTTTTCTTCTCAACTTTCTGACCGATTTGCAGATTAGATGCTATTGACCACTCTGCTGCTAGTATGCTAATCAGCTACGCTACATGTGCCGCTGTACCAAAGCAGTCCAGTCAAATACAGAGTCAATATGGCAACTTGAGTAAATTACTGATGAAAGGAAAGAGCAGGGGATGAGATTGATCGTTTGTTCTTCTGTGACATTTAAAACACAGTTCTCCTGCAGCCAGCTCTTCTCCAACCCATAAATCAACCACGGCCTATGTATACTAGTGTGTGTTGTGTTTACTCAACCAACATAACCTTGAGGCCACATTCATAGGTAGGTACCCACTAGAGGCCTTATCACACCTTGTTTTCTGTCTCTCTCAGCAGGCACACTTATCAATGACAACCTGTCTGTGAATGTACAGGATGGAAAAAGCCTGTCTAGATGTAGTTGAGGCATATTGCATTTACACCATAATAACAACAAGTATTTTGTTGTGTATAAGCGATAGTGAACCATGGGTAGGTTTTGGCAGGAATAAGAGCATGACCTCACACACACACACACACACTGTTCTACAGTCTGCCCTTCAGTCCACCTGCTCTGAATCAGACCCCCGTGTCACCTCTGGAGCCAAGCCATATAATCTCTTACAGTGCTGGGCTTCATCTGTGTGTGTACGAACTAAGTCAAGCCTCTCACCTAACCGAGAGACTATGTGATGTGTTTTGTGTCAAGTACAGTAGGCCCATTCCTACTGTACTTTACATGCCAAAGTGAATTAGAGAACGCAGCTTATGCTGCAGTCTGTTTTGTGTAGTCACATGGCTCCCCTGTGTCACTGTTGTTCTGCCCTCCTTTATCCCTTCTAGTACTTATGGGGGGAAAAAAGCCAATCAGGAAATCAATGAAGACTATTACAGCTGTCGTCTATATAACATTAGTGTAGCACTCCATTTCTAATGTTGACCTGCTGGTGTAGCATTTCAGAGAGACAGAAACAGAAGAGAGCATGGAAAGACTAGATAATTATCGAGTGAGGGAGGACAGATGGAGCGAGACGTGTCAGCAGGGGGTCGAGCAAGCTGCAACAGGAAAGAGGAGAGTATGCATGGTGTGCTGTAGCAAAAACCAATCCATTCACCACAGCCACACCATAAGAAAATGAATAGGCCTGGCTACAGTAAAACAACAATCAGCTGCCACTGGACACCATGTCCAAAGCATGTTCAAAGTTCAAATGAATAATTAAGGATAAAGATTCCAAGAGAGTGGTCAAAGGAAGATAAAACTGCAATTTTTCCATTGGTGAGAATAAAAAATATTGGTTTGTTACTAACAAACCAAAGTAAATGTATTGGATTGGCCCCCATGGAAGTGTGTATGTAATGAGCTTGTTTTGATTTTAAAAGATGTAGGTTACATTGTTGTTTTAAAAAAATGACGTGCAGGAGATTGGATTAATGTGGTATATGTTTGTTTTGGGAGTTCTGAAAACCAGCCAGGCTTTTAAACCCCTTAAAAATTAGTGTTTACATGCACACAAATAATTTGATATTAAACTGATTGTCAGTAGGCAGAATACGCAATAGTAATGTAAACGCCCAACTCTGCTTATCTTAAATCGGTGTAAGGTCAAAATCAAAGTAAGCATACACCGATTAAAACCTGGTTTTCTGAACAATCTTTCAAATTATTAGGACAAAAACACCTTAATCTGTGTTCCAGCAGTGTATTTGATCTGAGCATATGCTAGCACCAGCTGAGCGAGCCTCCCTCTTTAGCGCAAGTGAAGTGTGTTCGGAACAACTGAATATAGGAGTCTTAGAAGTAGTTTTCACACAAACATTATACGTCCGAACTCAGAATCAAGTATGCTTCCCAAAAATAACGCAGTAGAACATTTATTTTGATTTCCGATTTTTCTGCATTTATCAGTGACTTCAGATGTTCCCATGTAAAACAGAATATGAGGGAAATTGTTATTGCAAAGCAAGTAAACGTTTTAATCGAACTAGTTACTATATTAATCTGACCAATCATGTAATTCCAGATACGATCTCATCGGAACTGAAGAAAAATGTTACAAGCTAGTTGATGGCGATGTTGTTATCTGGCCCCTGGGGCTGTGGTGTCAAGGCAACTGCATTAGATCAGGCTCTATACAACACTGTTCCTGGAGAGCTACCCTCCAGTAAGTTTTCACTTCAACCCCAGTCGTAACTAACCTGATTACGTTTATCAACCAGCTAATTATTAGAACCAGGTACGCTAGATTAAGGTTTGGAGTGAAAACCTACAGGATGTTATCTCTCCAGAAATATGGTTGGCGAGCCCCATGATAGATACAGGTCGTTAGCAAAAAGGCAACACTGCATAACTTGACATGTTAGTTAACCCCATCACTTCCAACTTTTAAATCGCAAGAACACATGGCTAGCTAGCTAAATCGGAAGGGGGTCGGTTAAATTAAGCCAAACGACTGCAAATAAAGCTTCTAGTGATTACTACGCTTATTACCGTAAACTAGACACCCCATTTTTTGATAGCAACATTTCAATATCAGTTACTTGACAAACTTCCTCTGCGAGTCCCAACCAATACAAAGACTCCAGATGATGTGTCCGAAAGCTACTTCTTGGCCCTTTTAGGAAGCACACCACGCTTCTCTCTACCCACTCCTTCTGTCTACACGAATCAGTGTTGATTTCAAGACGCCTAATGGAAATGACGGTGCTGAATGCATCTGCAAACACAAACAAGCGTCATGACCCAAGCAGGCACAGCAGAAGTTATACACGTAACGTTAGCTAGCTCAGAGACGGAAGAGGAAGCGAGACAGCCCACTTGCTGTTTTTTCTGGTTTAATGAAAGTCAACGAACTAAGTAGACGAGCTCCAGCTGCTCTTCCATGTGTCTATGGGAGACCCACCCCGTTAAGTAAACCGGAACTGATCATTTTTGTTCAACGATAAACAGCCTGAGCGAACTATCTTCATTTATCCACCATCTTTGGCTAACTAGCTAGCTAGCAGGCTAACTAAACGTACCGTATGTTTCAGACATGTCGGCCCCCGCTTTAAAAACGATGGACTTAGACGGATTTTCTTAGTTGGTGTCTTCGTACCGTATGCGAAGGATGTTGTGTTGTTTTTTCGTGTTTCCTAAAGTAGCAATTACACCTCCCTTTAGATTTCTGACTTCGCCACACCGTTTCCCTTTCCTCCTCCAACAACAGAAGCGCACGTACGTTATGACGTGTAAAAGTTCACGTCATTACGTGATTTTTAAAGACATAATCCAAATATTTGGGAATTAGAATACTTAATTTAATAGGATCTCTATAGCATAATCAGAGTCGTCTCGTAAACCGGAGACTATAATGAGAGAGCATAGACAACTTTAGCCGGGGTACCAGTCTGTTTGAGTTATCATTCCACTCCCTGTTATGGTAAACAGTTTCTTTATTTTGGTGAGTAACGAAAGTATATTGAATCCAGTCTCATAACAAATGGGTCAAGAATTTTGTCTATGGACAGCAATTATTATTAGTGATTCAGAATGCTTTGAACATTAAATAAAAACTCAAAATTCGACGACTTTGTTACTTTGTGATTTTTTTGGGATAAAATGTAAAGAATGCAACATTTTTTTAACATATATTTTTTGGGGTGGTTTGACACTTTATTCAGACAGTAATGCAATTAGATGGGGAGTCAGGAAAATGGGAGAAACAATGGGAAGGCCAGTGAGACTGCTTTGCACAGGAAATAATCATATTAATGGTTCATGTCAAGTGGGTAAACAAATCATAGATTGCATTTCCTTGTCCATAGACTGCTTTCGAGGTAACGACACAAACATTTAGTAATTTTGGTGAACTTTCTCATTAAAATAGAAAGATCCTGCTTGCTCTCCAGGAGGGTTGTCCACCCCTGATCTATGTTTCCCAATGTGTGTTTGAAAATGTTCTTGAAATAACAATTCATTTCTCAATCCCCCAACCTTAAAAAAAAATCAAATGAATATCAGTATTCAGGTGGTATATGCCAACTTGTTGAAGATCCTTTCCATCATCTTACTCTACATAGACAATATATCATCTTACTCTACATAGACAATATATGATGTGTTCATGAGTTGAGTCCCCCTACCATCTCTGCCTAGCGTGTGCACCATACTAAAATGGCCCGGAGCAATGAATATCTAAAGGTTATTTGTAGGACTTATTCAAAACTGTCCATGAATGGTTGCAAAAAAATAAATAGCCTCATATATTTCATTCATTCAAGTAGGCATATCAGACATTGGTAAAATTGGGAAGATGTGGAATAATAAAATACTGTAGGTGTTCTTGCTGACTCACCACACAAATTACCCTTTATTTGAGCTCTTTGTTAAGAATGAGAATTGTTCAACTGATCAGACACAATAAAGTAAATTGATAATAAAATATCACGATGACAAATTTGCCCCGACACCTGAACCAAATTGTCATTCCCACTATCCTTGGTAGCTATGTGTGTATTTTTATGGCATTATTCAACTGTGAAACATTAATACAAATAAAATGTGTCAATTAAACTATTGCATTGTTTTTTAATGTTTGTGCGTGATGAAGACGATTAGTGATTAAGGCAGTAGCCTAACCTGTTTAGATGAGTAATAAAGGCTGTAGCCGAACCTAGCCTGTTATCGTTAGCAAGCCACTAGAGGAAATCATTTCTGCCTAAAGTAAGCTATAGAGATTTGAAGCCATATTTGCTACCATGTCTAAGAGACTAAAACTACCCGGAAGCGAATCTTTTTTTTTTTTTTTTTTTTTTTAAATGAGAAAAGAGGCACAATCTCACTGGTTTAAATCCAGAGTCCCATAGGGTGGCGCACAATTGGCCCAGTGTCGTCCGGGTTTGGCTGGGGTAGGCTGTCATTGTAAATAAGAATTTGTTCTTAACTGACTTGGCTGGTTAAATAAAGGTGTTTTTAAACAACTGTGGGGTCGTGCCATGTGCGATAACAGGTGTCATAGTATTGGCTGCATAGTGATTGCAACATTGTAACTCTCAGATGCAGAGGTTAAAGTAAACATAAAAATACATCCCTGGTGCGGGACCTCCTGTATGTGGATGCACGTACTAAACATTTTTATGGGCCTAATCATGCAATGACATATAGAATTGGAGCCTATTTCTTCCTATTCAAAAACGTGGTTGGTCTACTTGTATGACAAACCCAGTTATTCCATCCATAGATGTTGGTATAGCCAAATCGTCCAATACTGTCGCATTTTTCTGCTTCGGTAGGTGTCTGTCTGGGTGGAAAGGTCACTTTTGAAAGTGCCATGCTTAAATTCATAAGGATGTCTAAGATGTTATTATTTGCATACCGCTGTTGCAAACAAGACACGGTTTGACATTGAAGAAATATGGTAAGAATGCCCATTTCTCTGTCCATTCTTCCCTGAAACCCTCTATTTCCATTATCCACCTTTCTTTTGAGACATTTTCAGGCCAACATCTTTTGATTGCAAGTGATTTTATCAATGGGGGCAAACGCAAGTGTGGGTTGAATCTACTTTACTACATGCTGTCAAAAGTCTACATTCTGCAATTTGGGCGGAAGTAAAAGCCACCTAATTTTGTTGACAAAATTGTACATAAAACAGCGCTACCGTGCTACTCTTTTCACAGTTTTATAAACTCAGCGGAGAACGTTATATCTCTCCATTCAGCGCCACTTTAATCTTGAGGGGCGTTTAATTAAAATGCGCATTCAACCCTCTTGGTCCCTTCAATGTGCCGCGGTTCACACCGCTATGGAAGGACAGGACAATGATACAGGTTCCAGTCGCAGATGCTCCGATTTCATAACGATTTGAAGTAGCTTACAGTTGAAAAGTTCACGCACTATACAATGGACTTATACAAAATAAAAGCAGTACTTTTTAATGCGTGAGATATGAGGTGTGCCGTGTGAGGGTTAGAAGACAGTTAAATGCGTGTGTCTCACGGCCAATGCGTGAGCGTTGGCAGCTCTGCATTTAGTTGCAATAGTTGGCCACGCGATGGCAGGCACAGGTAAGGGTTTGTGCCTGAAGTATATGGAGCTAGATCTGAGAATTATTAGACCAAACATTAGACCTACGACAAGACATGAAATTCCATTAAATATAATATGATGATATTAAACCTGAATTAATGATAATACTTTTGTCGTAGAGTATAACTGTTCAATGTTTTCTTTAGTTTAGCTTTATTTAACTAGGCAGGTCAGTTAAGAACAAATTCTTACTTTCAATGACAGCCGAATAACTGCCTTGTTCAGGGGCAGAACAACAGATTTTTACCTTGTCAGCTCAGGGATTTTTGATCTAGCAACCTTTCAGTTACTAGTCAAACACTCTAACCATTTGGCTACCTATCTATATCTAGCTGAGAAGATATTCTCTAGTATTGTCATTATATGATCAGTCTGTATAGTGTTCCATAGGTTTGTGGTTAAGTCTGTTTATGTACTGTCTTTTAGTCTTTCTGTTGTCTTTATTTTGCCAGGAAGTCTGGTTGTGTGTTAGGAGGGGGGTTGGGTGTGTGGACTTGCAGGGGCTGGCAACAAGTTGACTATTCCTCCCTTTTGAAAAAGTTGAACAAAGCAGTGTCTTTTGAGCTTTTGATGAAGAATGCCTGCATTCTCATTCATCACCTTGCCATACTGTCTAGCGCGCACACACAGTCTTGTACAGCTAACCTTGTGGTGGGACACAATTCAGTCCCATTCAAAATCCTTAATTCCGTAATCCCTAATCCTAAACCTAACCCTAACCTGTACCCTTATGTAACGGATGTGAAATGGCTAACTTAGTTAGCGATGGTGCGCGCTAAATAGCGTTTCAACCCGTGACGTCACTTGCTCTGAGACCTTGAAGTAGTAGTTCCCCTTGCTTTTGTGGAGCGATGGGTAATGATGCTTCGTGGGTGACTGTTGTTGATGTATGCAAAGGGTCCCTGGTTCGCGCCCGGGTATGGGCGAGGGGACGGTCTAAAGTTATACTGTTACAACCTTAACTAACCTTAACTCAAAAACCTAACCTTAACCCTAACCCTAAACCTGACCTTAGCTCCTAACCCTAACCCTTAGGCTCAGTGTGTCAAATCGGAGGGCCTGTTGTCTGGACCTCTGGCAGTCTCTATGGGGGTGCCACAGGGTTCAATTCTTGGGCCGACTCTTTTCTCTGTATACATCAATGAGGTAGCTCTTGCTGCTGGTGATTCTCTGATCTATCTCTACGCAGACGACACCATTCTGTATACCTCTGGCCCTTCTTTGGACACTGTGTTAACTAACCTCCAGACGAGCTTCAATGTCATACAACTCCTCTTCCATGGCCTCCAACTACTCTTAAATGCAAGCAAAACTAAATGCATGCTCTTCAACCGATCGCTGCCTACACCTACCCACCCGTCCAGCATCACTACTCTGGACGGTTCTGACTTAGAATATGTGGACTACTACAAATATCTAGGTGTCTGGTTAGATTGTAAACTCTCCTTCCAGACTCACATTAAGCATCTCCAATCCAAGATTAAATCTAGAATTGGCTTCCTATTTCGCAACAAAGCATCCTTCACTCATGCTGCCAAACATACCCTCGTAAAATTGACTCTCCTACAGACCCTTGACTTCGGCGATGTCATTTACAAAATTGCCTCCAACACTCTACTCAGCAAATTGGTTGCAGTCTATTACAGTGCCATCCGTTTTGTCACCAAAACCCCATGTAATACCCACCACTGCGACCTATATGCTCTCATTGGCTGGCCCTCGCTTTATATCCGTCGTCAAACCCACTAGCTCCAGGTCATCTATAAGTCATTGCTAGGTAAAGCTCCGCCTTATCTCAGCTCACTGGTCACCATAGCAGCACCCATCCGCAGCACGCGCTCCAGCAGGTATATTTCATTGGTCAGCCCCAAAGCCAATTCCTCCTTCGGCCGCCTTTCCTTCCAGTTCTCTGCTGCCAATGACTGGAACGAACAGTTACTAGTCCAACATTCTAACCACTAGGCTACCCTGCCACCCCATTTTTCTACTTTGCACCCCAGTACCGCTACTTGCACACTCATCTTCTGCACATCTATCACCCCAGTGTTTAATTTGCCATACTGTAATAATTTCGCCACTATGGCCTATTCATTGCCCCCCTTATCCTACCTCATTTGCACACATTGTGTAGTCTTTCTCTATTGTATTATTGACTGTATGTTTGTTTATTCCATGTGTAACTCTGTGTTGTTGTTTGTGTCGCACTTGTGTCGCTTTATCTTGGCCATGTCGCAGTTGAAAATGAGAAGTTGTTCTCAACTAGCCTACCTGGTTAAATAAAGTTAAATATATATATATATATATATATATATATATATATATATATATATTTATACAGTGGGGCAAAAAAGTATTTAGTCAGCCGCCAATTGTGCAAGTTCTCCCACTTAAAAATATGAGAGAGGCCTGTAATTTTCATCATAGGTACACTTCAACTATGACAGCCAAAATGAGAAGATAAAAACCCAGAAAATCACATTGTAGGATTTTTAATGAATTTATTAGCAAATTATGGTGGAAAATAAGTAAGAACAGAACAGTTAAACACACACACACACACACACACACACACACACACACACACACACACACACACACACACACACACACACACACACACACACACACACACACACACACACACACACACACACACACACATTCAAAGCACAGAATGGAGGGGAGGACCGCCCAAGGACAACAGGTGATAAATGACAGAGCCCTCCACAACCACTATTTCCCCTGGTTCCTCCCTGCCTTTGTTCTGTGCTGTCAGATTCCCCCTCAGCCTCCCCAGCCCTGTTTAAAAGACCACTTCACTGACATTAAAGAGAGAAGGAAGCGCAAGGCACAACGCCGTGTGGGGGCACGGATGTTTTCTTAAGGTGGTCTCTACTCGACTGCACACTTTGAGGTGTGGGGGGGGGGAATGCATGTTTTTTTCTTCTGTGGAAAAACCTCTGGAGCTCTACTGCACACCCTGTCTCTTATCTTCTCTCCCCCTCTCCCTGTTCTCCTATCTCAGTGCTGTCTCCAGGGCCCGGATTAAGGAATCACAGGTTTCCTGACCATTTAAAACAATGTTGTTGTTTTTTAAAAATGTTCTGAGAATGAAAGTGAAAATGTAGCATGTTCTGAGAATTTAATTTAATTTAATTTTAAAGAACAAAATGTGTTTTTTAAATATTTTTTAAATATGTTTTTCAATAACATTCTTAGAACATTCTTTGAGCATTACTCATGTTTTCTTGTGTTTAAAAAAAAATGGAAAGTCATCTTAATGTTTCGAGAATAGAACCACGAGGAAACCTGCAGAAAACGTTATGCTGAAGTACTGAAATTCCCACAGAAATACGTTGTTCCTTCATGTTCTCTGAACGTTCTGTGAACACAGTACCGGTGCTTGGGTAAAATCACCGTGAAAGCCAAGCTAAAACAATAAGAAAGCCATATTTACAACCTTGTGATATTTGCTTTGTTTGCTCTATAACCCATTCGTTCATACGCCCCCGTGATATACAGTAAGGCCATGACAACAAAAAGGCAACAGTCACACAGTGGCAGAATATGCTTAGTTTAATACTCTGAAAACAAACCTACAGATAACAAAAAAAAATTAGTCCAATCAGTGTTGCTAAATATCATGTGGCTGTCCATGATACTGATTTCTGTCTTTGCGTGTGTGAGTGTGTGTGTGCGTTAAACTTCAATTGTCTCAGGCCAGTAGCACAATATATTAATTTATGGTTCGATCAGAATCACCGTCATAATCATTGGCCAGTACGGAGAATTAAGTCAAAACCATAAGTCCAAATCCCCATCTCCATCCATGGTTTAGGAAAGGGACAGTTTAGCAAGCTAGCTACTGCAGGACATCAACACAAGTATATCAGAAACAGACACGTGTGTCTGACAATGATGATGTTTTGCGTAGGATGTGATTTGATTGTGTGAAGCCAAATGCAAACTGGCCTCCTTTGGGGGTGTTTTGAGCGCCAGGACAACCCACAGTTGAGCTCAGCTCAACACTGATGATCGATTTATTGGGAGGCCAAATGCTTGCAGGCATCAATCATTTAAATTCTACAGCGGCAACATGTCATTCTCTTCTGTTCCAGACAGCATCAGATACATGGGCTACACATACTGAGACAGAGGTGCACTGTTTCCCTTGCTCAGATGATTTCTCCAATGAGATTCAGCCACTTGCGAATTGATGTAAAATTATGAAAACACAGAGAGGCGAAAGATGAATGATTTTATAATTGTTTATTTTATTGGTCAAACATTTGGGGAAGCCTGGCTTCCCTTGGCATCCATGAATACACGCCACTGTGAAAACATGACTTTAAATAGAACCATGAGGAAACCTGTAGGAAGTGTTATGCTGAAGTATTGGAATTCTCACAGAAGAACATTGTTAACATTTGAAGAAAAATTAGAGAACATTACTTTAAATAGAAACACGAGGAAATGTTTTGCTAAAGTATGTAAATTCCTACAGGAGAACGTTGTTTCTTAACGTTCTCTGAACTATGAGAACATTCCCAATTGTCAAAACAGTTGGAGAACATTCATAGAACATTACCAAAAATTACATAAAATTTAACCATGTTTGAAATTTTAGGAAACATTCTGTTAAAGTAATGAAATACCAAAATAATGTTATTTTGTGAAGTTCCTTAAATGTGCTGAGAATGTTCCAAAGCCAAGCAACTATCCTGCACCATTCCCAGAATGTTGTGGGAAGGCTGTATGCAAAATAACCATAGGACGACAACGCTCTCACCAAGCTCTAAGAATCATATGGTTCTCAGAACATTATGTGATAGCTGGGTATGGTTCTCAGAACATTGTGTGCTAGCTGGGTATAGTTCTCAGAACATTATGTGCTAGCTGGGTATGGTTCTCAGAACATTATGTGCTAGCTGAGTATGGTTCTCAGAACATTATGTGCTAGCTGAAAGGCCCCCTTCAGGCTCAGACAATCACACAAGATCCATGGTGTTAACACCAATGAGTCATTTTCCACTGTAGAACCACAGTGAATCACCCCAGGTGAGCTTCACAGAGTACTTGGCAGACATGGTTATAAACAACAAGGTATACATTTCATTAGTCATCCCAGCAACACAGTGAAACACCTGCTGTTTATAGAGAGACAAAGTGGTGGTGGAATAAATATCTGTGATATGTGCTTTGTATATGTACACACATTGTACATATTGTGTGTACTCTATATTGAAAACATTGTCAAAGCTCTGAGCTCTGGAGGCAGTGTGGAAAGGAACAGAAGGACTCAAATCAAACCTATTTTCTGTCAGAATAGTGAGTGGAGACACCATTAGGGGTGAGAGAATAGAGCTGCTCTGAGTTGCTCTGATGGGGTGGGGTGTATTTACCAACCCTTCTACTTGTGTAACACTGCGGGTCAGTGTGGCGCCTATCTACTCCACTAGCTTCACCCACGGAGGAGGCCACGGAGGAGCATAGAAATGCGAGGAGAGGAAAAGGACACCTTGGCAGAGACAAACATCTTTGAAGAAGAAATGTCGCAAAATGAAGAGCGTGCATTCCGTGGGTCACTGTAAATTGGATCGTTCAAACGTAAAGCCCGTATTTGGAATATACTGTGAATCTGCTGTCCTCCATTTCTAGTTCCATTTTTCTATAAGCCTACCATTTCACCACTGAGGGGTTACAACTCGAAAGGCCTTGGGCCTTAGCGTCCACGTCACCTCTCTTTCTTATGTACAGAGCTTATCACCGCTTTATAAAGGTCTCCTTTAGAAAATAGATTCCTTATCGCCTTTATCTCAATAAGACTTCCTGTTTAAATAAAGGTGTAATAAAAGATTAGAGGTGGTTTATGCTTGAAGTCTGTGGCAGGAAGCTCTGCACTGCCAGAGCTGCACGTGAGACCCTGCTGTAGCAACAGGATCAGAACAGGTAGGGTTCTGCTTATGCCTCCATACTGATACCCCCCCATTGATGCTTACATTTTTTATTTGAACTTTATTTAACTAGGCAAGTCAGTTAAGAACAAATTCTTATTTTCAATGACGGACTAGGAACAGTGGGTTAACTGCCTTGTTCAGGGGCAGAACGACAGATTTGTACCTTGTCAGCTCGGGGATTTCCACTTGCAACCTTTCGGTTACTAGTCCAACGCTCGAACCACTAGGCTACCCTGCCGCCCCAAGAGAGTTCGCACAAGAGAGTCGGGCTTTTGATTAGAGGGCCTGGCACCTGGTTTGAGAAGGTTGTTTTTGGTTGGACACGCTGTTATCTGGCATCTTATTGGAGAAGCTGGTTTGAGAAACTAGCTTCTACTTTGAGAATCTGACTTTTGGAGAGAAGGTCACCTTCTAAAAGTAGAATTTCGGTAGAGTCACAACAGGGAGAAACTATGCTGTTGATGCAAGGGTTCCAAAATAGGACCGAGGCACCGGAACCTACCCGGAGATCTATTGTATTTAAACAGGAAAAGCCATGTTTATTTTGCCAAATTTGAATAATCTGGACTTTAATCTATTCCTTAGATTTTTCTATTGGATCCTTTTATGTGTTTTGGGGGGCTGTTAATGGTCCACTGAAGAGCACTTCTTTATAGATGATATTCCACTGAATATGTAGACTTGTGTTTAAGTGGAAAATAACAATACTACAAGAAGAAAGGATAAATGTGTCACGCCCTGACCTTAGTTATCTTTGTTTTCTTTATTATTTGGTTAGGTCAGGGTGTGACAAGGGTGGTTTGTGTAGTTTTTTGATTGGCAGCCCCAATCATTTTTTATTTTTATGTGTGGGGCACATGAGGAGATTGCATGAGTCAGGTCGGAGACCTGAGCCAACTCCTCGTGCTTACTGTGGGGAGCGTGTTACTGGTCAGGCATAACACGGTGTCTCCAGTGCGCTATTCTAGCCCGGTGAGCTCTATTCCAGCTCCTCGCATTGCCCGGGCTAGAATGGGCATCCAGCCAGGAAGGAGGGTGCCGGCTCAGCGCTCCTGGTCTCCAGTGTACCTCCTTGGACCAGGATATCCTGTGCCGGCTTTGCGTACTGTGTCTCTGGTGAGTCTACACAGCCCAGTACGTCTTGTGCCAGCGCCCTGTAAACATCCAGCCAGGACGGGTTGTGTCAGCTCTACACTCCAGACCTCCAGTACACCTCCACGGTCCAGTACGCCCTGTTCCTGCTCCTCGCCCTCGCCATGAGGTTCGTGTCCCCAGCCCGGTACCACCAGTGCCGGCACCATGCACCAGGCCTACAGTGCGCCTCGGCAGTCCAGAGCGTCTGGCGTCAGTACTCAGTCCAGAGCGTGCGGCGACAGTACTCAGTCCAGAGCGTGCGGTGACAGTACTCAGTCCAGAGCGTCCGACGACAGTACTCAGTCCAGAGCATCCGGCGACAGTACTCAGTCCAGAGCGTCCGGCGACAGTACTCAGTCCAGAGCGTCCGGCGACAGTACTCAGTCCAGAGCGTCCGGCGACAGTACTCAGTCCAGAGCATCCGGCGACAGTACTCAGTCCAGAGCATCCGGCGACAGTACTCAGTCCAGAGCATCCGGCGACAGTACTCAGTCCAGAGCATCCGGCGACAGTACTCAGTCCAGAGCATCCGGCGACAGTACTCAGTCCAGAGCATCCGGCGACAGTACTCAGTCCAGAGCGTCCGGCGACAGTACTCAGTCCAGAGCGTCCGGCGACAGTACTCAGTCCAGAGCGTCCGGCGACAGTACTCAGTCCAGAGCGTCCGGCGACAGTACTCAGTCCAGAGCGTCCGGCGACAGAGCGTCCGGCGACAGTACTCAGTCCAGAGCGTCCGGCGACAGTACTCAGTCCAGAGCGTCTGGCAACAGTACTCAGTCCAGAGCGTCCGGCGACAGTACTCAGTCCAGAGCGTCCGGCGACAGTACTCAGTCCAGAGCGTCCGGCGACAGTACTCAGTCCAGAGCGTCCGGCGACAGTACTCAGTCCAGAGCGTCCGGCGACAGTACTCAGTCCAGAGCGTCCGGCGACAGTACTCAGTCCAGAGCGTCCGGCGACAGTTCACAGACCGGAACCTCCAGCGACGGTCCCCAGTCCGGGGTCTTCAGTAACGGTCTCCAGTCCAGAACATATGGCGGTGATCCACACAGCGAGGGTCCCCAGCCTGGGGCCTACGGAGAGGATCCGCAGTCCAGAGCCTCCGACGATGATCGTGATACAAAAGCGGACTCAGAGTAAAGAAGGAGGGGGGGGGGATCGTCCAGAACCAAAGCCGCCACCAAAGTTAGATGCCCACCCAGACCCACCCATATAGGTTTAGGTTTGTGGCCGGGAGTCTGCACCTTGTGACAACATGAGGCATCGTAATTTACAATGTAAACAACAAGTGTTGTTGCGGTCTCTCGGTCTCACCCGGAGTTCCTGCTTTCCCTTCTGGTTCAGTAAACTCAGTGATCCTAGGCCATGGCCGGCAATGGGCCTAATGGGGCATTGATGTGAGGGTTAAGGTGGCACCATAGGACAGTAGTGTGAAGGGTACAAAGGGGTAAAGACAACACACAAACCAAATGGCAAATTTGATAGAGTAAGTGTACCTTAATAGCCCACGTAACCATGATGCTCACGTCCATCTTTTGGATTCAAACAAAAAGAACAAGAACAAACATTTTCCGGTGTTGAGGCGACCTTCCGCTGAACACATATTTCAAATAGTTTTAGTACCTTCTCGGATAAGTGATCATACTTTATGTAAAATTAAGAGATGAATGTGCTAATATATGTACATGATAGCATATTTCATGGGCATTAATTAATTACTATTTCTTGCCAATTGAAAATATGGGTTTTTCATGCTAGGAGTCATGCTTGCATGTCAATGTCACTCAGTGGCAACATAACTTGGTGAACTACAACAAGATAACATACAGTATTTCAGGCATTCACGGCTTACATCTTTGAATGCATTTTGTCTTATTTTCCTGTTAAATTTTTGCATTTTTGTAAATTTGACATTTTTCTCAGGTGAGCTTAAATTAAAGGGTACAGTAGCACAAAAAGCATACCCTCTTTACAAAATGTAAATGTCAATAAATAAATATGGTTCAATATGATTAATAATATTGTAGTCTATAGTGTATACTTATATCCCAAAATTGTGTACATTTTATTAAAACATGAAACAGAAATAATATCTCATTTACATACCCCCTGAGTCAATATCTGTTAGAATGACCTTTTGCAGCGATTCCAGCTGTGAGTCTTTTTGGGTACAGGTTAAGAGCTTTGCACACCAGGATTGTTCAATATTTGCACTTTATTCTTTTTATATTCTTTAAGCTCTGTCAAGTTGGTTGTTGATCATTGCTAGACAGCCATTTTCAAGTCTTGTCATAGATTTTCAAGCTGATTTAATTCAAAACTGTAACTAGGCCACTCGGAAGCATTAAATGTCATCTTGGTAAACAACTACAGTGTATATTTGGCCTTGTGTTTTAGGTTATTGTCCTGCTGAAAGGTGAATTATTTGTCTCCCAGTGTCTGTTGGAAAGCAGACTGAACCAGGTTTTCTTCTAGGATTTTGCCTGTGCTTAGCTCTATTCCATTTATTTGTATCCCCCCCAAAAACCTAGTCCATGACAATGACAAGCATACCCATAATATGATGCAGCCACCACCTTGGTTGAAAATATGAAGAATGGTACTCAGGGATGTGTTGAATTTGCCCCAAAAACATAACACTTTGTATTCAGGACAAAAAGTTCATTTCTTTGCCACATATTTTTTTTCAGTTTTACTTTAGTGCCTTATTGCAAACAGGATGCATGTTTTGGAATATTTTCATTCTGTACAGGCTTTTATTCTGTCATTTAGGTTAGTATTGTGGAGTTACTACAATGTTGTTGAGCCATCCTCAGTTGTCTCCTATCACAACCATTAAACACTTACTGTTTAAAAGTAACCCATGACCTCATGATGAAATCCCTGATCGGTTTCCATCCTTTCCGGGCAACTGAGTTAGGAACGATGCCTGTATCGTTGTAGTGACTGGGTGTATTGATACACCATCCAAAGTGTAATTTAGAACTTCACCATGCTCAAAGCTATATATATATATTTTACTCATCTACCAATAGGTGCCCTTATTTGCGAGGCATCAGAACACCTCCCTCTTCTTTGTGGTTGAATCTGTGTTTGAAATTCACAGCTCGACTCTACAGATAATTGTATGTGTGGGGTACAGAGTCGATAGTCATTCAAACAAACATGTTAAACACTATTATTGCACAAAGAGTGAGTCCATGCAACTTATTATGTGACTTGTTAAGCACATTTTTACTCCTGAACTTATTTAGGCTCGCCATAACCAAGGGGATGAATGCTTATTGACTCAAGACATTTCAGCTTTTCATTTTTAATAAAAACATAATTCCACTTTGACATAATGGGGTGTGTGTGTGGGTGTGTGTGTAGGCCAGTGACACACATTCCCAATATATATCCATTTTAAATTCAGGCTGGAACACAACAAAATGTAGACAAAGTCAAGGGTTGTGAATAATTTTTGAAGGCACTGTATGCTCCTATCCACTATGGGATAGTGTGTTGATATCCCTAATATTCAATGAACCTGAGCATAAATGTTTTTGTTGTTGTTGATTTTAAGTTGATTAAAACACACAAAAACTACAGTTGTGCATATTAGGCAGGTAGCCATGATGCCTTTAACAAGATTAGAAACCATTTGTAACAATTAGAAACTCCTGAACTCTCACCAAGATGTTTGGAGTGGACAGGTAGTCATTGATGCAGACCTAATCTTGTCTTGATTGAAGTCTCTGTTTAGTTGATAAGTTGAATCAGGTGTTTACTGGTTGGCAGAGTGCTACTTTCATGATGAATAGTAATCGTCAGTTTATTTTAAGAACTTTAAGGGAGATTATTAAAATTGTTTGTATGTTTTAACATTTGGAAATGAATTAAAATGGACTGTTTAAGAGGTGGGCTTATTTGGAACACACATGAGCGTTCAAATACACATTCAGTACCCGTTAAGCCTAGTCTGGACTTTTCACATATTTTATCAAATGTTTGGATGTCTTACAATTTTAAAAAAAACATCACATGAGAGATTCATCTTCCATTTTATCTCCACTTTTCTTACAAGGAAGTACGGCAGTATATGTTAGTAATATCTCAAAAAGTTGTTGTTCTCTATTGCTAACCAACAATTCAAGACATTTTAAAGTGGAACTGCATCCGCTGGTTTCGTTTTTTGCCTTGCTCCTCAAGAAAGTCTGGCGGCCATGACAGAAGCCAAACATGAGTTGGTTTTGGGGGTGTGGTTTAATGAGGGTGTTTCTTGAGGAGTTCTTAGCCACCACCAAGACAAACTGACCTTGCCAGCAGCTGCTTCCCCAAACTCAATCACAACGACAACAACAAAAAATCTTGCAGGTTGAGTTCAATAACTACAGGCAGATGTATGGTGAGATGCCGGAGGAAGCTCTGAATAGGTCAGTAGCCTACAGAGTTATGAGAAGATTGCAATTGCAGCATTTATGTCGATTTTCTAAAGTATGTGTTTTGATAACTTTCAAATGTAGTAACTGGTCCATGAAGAATAATCAACCCTTTACAATTACATAATGCCATAGAAGCAGTGTTTTGCTAATATAGTAATGTGAACACTTTCTAATTTTTCATTGTCATTCACAGCTGATAAGACACTGTGACTATGTCAAAGACAATTTGCCTGAAAGTGGTAAGAGAAAAATTGATTCAGAAACATCTTTAACCTGCAGTGGTCAACCTTCCTGTTGTGTCCCGTAAACAAAAGGAGTTTGTCCATCTGATCCTGGCGCAAAGAATACACAAGGTTTTGAATCCCTCCAAAGACAATGTTGAAGACCATACCAGACAAACTTCAAAGCAAAAAGTTACTATCTCAGGTAAAACATTTGTGTCTCAGCTGAAAGGCATCCGTTGATTGCCAGATCTCTCAGTCTGTATTTTGTTTCTGTGAACACGTAAGATGCACAATAGTCACTGTTCTATTACCAATGGTTGAAGAAATCGGGATAGGTCATATCCCAGCTGCAGCAAACAGGTAATAGAATTTGACTTTTTTCATTAGCACTGATGAGAGCACGGACCCAATTATGGTCTGCTCAGTTTTATCTGTGGAAATAGGCAGACTTGAAGCAGAGTTCAGCCCTCAAAGTCTCAAAGAACTACAAAGGGTATTTTTGACAATTAAACTGGAGAAGTTGTGCTGGTACTGTATTATTAGTATTCACTTCATTGTGGATGTGAACCGGGAGTTGGAAAAAGGGTTCTCACCGCCCCGCTACGGACTGCCTAATTCACCAGCAAGCACTGTGCTGCAAAGTGTTGACGTGGATTCTGTAATGAAGGTTGTGGTGTCGTGCATAAACTTCATCAGAGCAAAGGACTTAAACACAGGCAGTTCCAAGAATTCCTGTCTGAACTGGAGTCTACGGAGATGTGCTGTACTACACAGAGGATCCGTGTTGAGCCGGAGAGTTTTGAGTGGATGTGCTACCCGAAATTAACGATTTCTTCATTTAAAAGACAAAACGGTCCCAGAGCTGATCGACCCAGAATGGAAATGGCACCTGTTTTTAACAGACATGACAGAAATACTTAACAGCCTTAACTTGCAGTGTTGAGTGGATGTGTTGAGTGGAACTCATTTGAGTGGATCGACCCAGAATATTCACACATGTTTGAGGTGAAATTAGCTGCTTTTGTGGATCTTCCTGCTACCCAAAACCTGTGTTGAGAACCCAGGATGTCCCGTTCCCAGCTGAAAAGTGCCTGGAAGTGGAAATGCTGTTGGCGGAGTGGATGGGTTGAGTGGATGTGTTCATGGAAATGTGTTTTTCAGAACCCCTTTGTGGGTTGATGGATGGGTATCAGTTTGATTGTTTGAGTTACAGAACTGTGTTTCTGAAAGGATGGGTCTCATTGATTCTGTTGCCCTCCCAAACGACACATATCCAAACATCAAAAAACACGCAATGGAAATGTCCACAGTTTTTGGATGGGTTATCTGGATGTTTCGCATGGATGGGTGAAAACCCCGATGGATCAAGATTGACAGATGGATTTGGTGCTTGAGACTGGATGGGTTAGAATGGATGTGTTCAACTGGATGGGCCCACAGTTCACACTGGAACATACATAGGTAAGTTTTTCTGACTGGATGGGTTTCTGAGCATAAATATAATCATAATAAAATCTATGGGTTAAAATGGATCTTTACAACCATACTGGTAGTGGATTAAATGTTGTAATGTTGTTGAAATGGATGGGTTGAGGGATGTATTTAGTTCATGTGTTCAACCTGGATGGGTTTTCAGGGATGGGTTGATGGATGGGTTGAAACAGATGTGTCTGAAGTGGATGGGTTATGAACCTGTGGATGGGTTGAAGTGGATGAACTTTAAGAGTGGATGTGTCAGAGTGATTGGATGGGTTGAACTGGATCTGTTAAGATTGGATGGGTTGAAAGTGGATGTTCCATGGATGGGTTGAAGAACCCAGGATGGGTTATTTAGTTATTATTTATTTCCTGTTTTTTCTGTGGATGGGTTATTTAATTATTATTTATTTCATTAATGGTGTTATTATTTGGATGTTTTTCTGTAAAGAACCTGGAAAGGGTTATTTGGATGGGTTTCTGGAAAAAAAAAAAAAAATTAAGCTCCCCTACGATGTTTCTGTTACAAACTGGATGGGTTCAGAGAAGGGAAAAGTTGAGTGGATGGGTTTGGGGATGCTTTACATAATGCCATGGAAGCAGTGTTTTGAATGGATGAACCTTTCGGTTTTCATTGGATTCACAGCTGATATGACACTGGATGTGTTTTGCCTGTGGATGGGACTACCTGGCAAACATCTCAGTGGATGTTCCTGTGTGGTGTCCCGTTACAACAGGAGTTCCCTGATCCTGGTGCAGAATACACAAGGTTTTTCTCTCCCA
Organism: Oncorhynchus gorbuscha; assembly: GCF_021184085.1. Lineage (NCBI taxonomy): Eukaryota > Metazoa > Chordata > Actinopteri > Salmoniformes > Salmonidae > Oncorhynchus > Oncorhynchus gorbuscha. Next base: position 35,228,877 of record NC_060191.1, on the reverse strand, counting down.
ATGGATGGGTACAATTCAACAATTCAAGGAAAAGTTGTGTCTCGTAAAATTTGATTGCCAGTTGAGTCTGTATTTTGTTTCTGTGAACACGATGTCACTGTTGATTGGATGTGTTGAGTGGATGGGTTGAGTGGATGTGTTGAGGGATAATGATTGAACAGTGGATGTGCCTACCCAATGGGTCTCCAGTCCGTCTGTGGAAATAGGCAGAGTTGAAGGAGAGTTCATCAGTGACATATAGAATGAAAAGGGTGTTTTCTATTACTGGACATGTGTGCTGTACTGTATTATTAGTATTCACTTCATTGTGGATGTGTTGAGTGGATGTGTTGAGTGGATGGGTTGAGTGGATGGGTTGAGTGGATGGGTTGAGTGGATGGGTTGAGTGGATGTGTTGAGTGGATGGGTTGAGTGGATGTTGTTGAGTGGATGGGTTGAGTGGATGTGAGTGGATGGGTTGAGTGGATGGGTTGAGTGGATGTGTTGAGTGGATGGATTGAGTGGATGGGTTGAGTGGATGGGTTGAGTGGATGTGTTGAGTGGATGTGTTGAGTGGATGTGTTGAGTGGATGGGTTGAGTGGATGGGTTGAGTGGATGTGTTGAGTGGATGGGTTGAGTGGATGGGTTGAGTGGATGTGTTGAGTGGATGTGTTGAGTGGATGTGTTGAGTGGATGGGTTGAGTGGATGGGTTGAGTGGATGGGTTGAGTGGATGGGTTGAGTGGATGTGTTGAGTGGATGGGTTGAGTGGATGGGTTGAGTGGATGGGTTGAGTGGATGGGTTGAGTGGATGGGTTGAGTGGATGTGTTGAGTGGATGGGTTGAGTGGATGTGTGGTCAGCTCCTGGCCACTGTTCAAAGATACTGGGCAGTCGCACACGCACAACACTGATTACGTTATCAGTGGTGGTTATCATTAGCCTGGTGGAACCAGGCTGAACGCGGCATTCACCTTTCTAATTCACTTCGATCAGGCAGGTTCCACCAGGTTATGCTCTAGACATTATATGCATCTAAGAAGTAGAAAGAATAAGCAACAAATAATATCCGTTTGCATAAATTGTTTCACAATTGCATTCTCAAAGGTATCAAAGTAACGAAGTGGTTTACTTTCCGTGTTTGTACAAATGATGAGCTTGTGAAAACTGTTGCTGTTGACAGGGGAAGGTTGCTGGCTGGATACTTGCCGACACATGGCTGACTGTTCCATTCATAGGAATGCTCACAGCGAGGGCTTGTCTGCATGATGCTAATAAGGTACCCCCCTTACTGGTCTTTTCTATGCTGCATGTTCGGATTCAAACTGGACAGCTCTCGAACAACCGCAGCAGGCAATCTTATGAGGCGGCGTCGACCGGGAGAGTCTTTGACAGGGTGATATAATAAACAGAGTGTTTTTCTATTACACTTCACAACCGAAATGACTCTACTAGTTGTATCGGCTTGGCTGGGGAATTAGCCTACTAGTTTATCAAGCAGGTTTTTTCTAAATACAACTTTTCACAAAACACCTGTCATTGTTGATGAAGCCGTCTGTGTCATCATGAGGGCCTGTCTTTGACATAGGATTCGAGGGAGACTGGCGACAATAGGGGAGGTGTCACGAGGGTATTTATGTCGCATTGCGCAGTTTGATTCGGAGGTCTTGCCTGGCAAGCTGTGAAAATAGCAAGTGAACAGTGAATAAAATGATTTTTTGGAGGTCGCTAAACCATTGCAATCACATCGCTGGATATGTTATGATGCCCACCTTTGCTCCTTCTGGTAGTTCCCGGCATCCATTCATGACCAGGGGATCACTCTGGCACCCAACTGTGCACTTTGTCTAAAATAAAAAACACGGTCAACAACTATCATCATACCTCAATTATAAACATAGCTCGAGGAAGAACGTAATCTTGTTTGGAAGGTAATTCTATGCTTTATAGATGTAGACTGACTGCCTCCAGATTGGATTAGATTCAGGCCGGTGACGCCCTTACACTCTGCAACCAACTGTGACATGTTTTGCTATGGACCTGGGTTGGTTTGAGTTTGTTGCTGCTAGTTAGAACACTGGTGTAGTCAGACATGAGTTTGCTAGTACCACCATAGCTGCATCCAATATTAATTTGTGCCCTAGACATGGCTAATGTGGCTAATGTGACTGTCTCGTCTAAATTACTCTCATTTAGAGTGACATGGAAATACGATGACATTGCTAAAGTAGGCAAATAATTACACTGAACAAAAATATCAATGCAACATGCAACAATTTCAAAGATTTTACTGAGTTACAATTCATAGAAGGAAATCAGTCATTTGCAATACATTCAATAGGGCCTAATCTATATATTGCACATGACTGGACAGGGGAGAGGCTATGGGAGGGCCTGAGAGGGCATAGGCCCACCCACTTGGAAGCCAGGTCCACCCACTGGGGAGCCAGGCCCAGCCAATCAGAATGAGTTCTTCCCCCACAAAAGGGCTTTTTACAGAAAGAAATACTCCTCAGCACTCCCCCTCCCCAGATGATCTTGCAGGTGAAGAAGCCAGATGTGGAGGTCCTTGGCTGGCGTGGTTACACATGGTCTGCGGTTGTGAGGCTGCTTGGATGTCTGCCAAATTCGCAAAAAAGACATTGGAGGTGGCTTATGGTAGAGAAATTAACATACAATTCTCGGGCAACAGCTCTGTTGGACATTCCTGCAGTCAACATTCCAATTGCACACTCCCTCAAAACTTGAGACATCTGTGGCATTGTGTTGTGTGACAAAACTGCATATTTTAGAGTGGTCTTTAATTGTCCCCTGCACAAGGTGCAGCTGTGTAATGATCATGCTGTTTAATCAGTTTCTTGATATGCCACACCTGTCCAGGTGGATAGATTATCTTGGCAAAGGAGAAATGCCCACTAACAGGGATGTAACAAATATTTGTGCATAAATATTGAGAGAAATAATATGTTTGTGCATGTGGAACATTTCCGGGATCTTTTGTTTCAGCTCATGAAAAATGGGACCAACACTTTATGTGTTGCGTTTATATTTTTGTTCAGTATAGTAGGAAACAACTTTACCATATTAGGATGTCATAAAAATTTGGCAGCTTTAATATTGCAGATATATTGTAGCTTCCATCAATGTAATTGTCTGCATCCCTTCCAATCCCCCATATATTTTTTCAAAAGTTTTGGGTCACTTAGAAATGTATTTGTTTTTGAAAGAAAGCAAAGAATTTTGTCCATTAAAATAATTGTTAATGCTGTAAATGACTATTGTAGCTGGAAATGGCTGATTTTTAATGGAATATCTACATAGGCGTACAGAGGCCCATTATCAGCAACCATCACTCCTGTGTTCCAATGGCACGTTGTGTTAGCTAATCCAAGTTTATAATTTTAAAAGGCTAAAAGATCATTAGAAAACCATTTTGCAATTATGTTAAGCACAGCTGAAAACTGTTGTTCTGATTAAAGAAGCAATAAAACTTGCCTTCTTTAGACTAGTTGAGTATCTGGAGTATCTGGAGCATCAGCATTTGTGGGTTCGATTACGGGCCATAAATGGCCAGAAACAAAGAACTTTCTACTGAAACTCGTCAGTCTATTCTTGTTCTGAGAAATGAAGGCTAATTCCATGAGAGAAATTGCCAAGAAACTGAAGATCTCGTACAACGCTGTGTATTACTCCCTTCACAGAACAGTGCAAACTGGCTCTAACCAGAAGAGAAAGAGGAGTGGGAGGCCCCGGTGTACAACTGAGCAAGAGGACAAGTACATTAGTTTGTCTAGTTTGAGAAACAGAGTCCTCAACTGGCAGTTTCGTTAAATAGTACCCGCAAAACACCAGTCTCAACTCAATGTCAACAGTGAAGAGGTGCTGGCCTTCTAGGCAGAGTTGCAAAGAAAAAGTCATATCTCAGACTGGCCAATAAAAAAAAAAGATTATGCCTAGAAGGCCAGCATCCCGGAGTCGCCTCTTCACTGTTGACGTTGAGATGGGTGTTTTGGGTTGGGTTAAATGCGGAAGACACATTTCAGTTAAAGGCATTCAGTTGAACAACTGACTAGGTATCCTCCCTTTCCCCAGTCTATGGTGTAGTTACCGGGATACTCACCACCACTGGGGACCAACAAACTCCAACCACCTATTGCACATGATATTGGGGCCTCCAGCAGGGCATGCAAACCACAGTTCTTGACTGTGCATCCTGCTGGAAGCATGGTCAGTCCGTAGAGTGTACGGCTCTCAGTCTCAAACAGCCGTGATCCTTTGAATGTGTTGGTGGGAGGCGATGAAACAACGGAGCCCCATTCAATGAAGGGAAACGAAGCAGGCGGAGGTGCGATTTGGACGTGGAGCTTAATCCAAACCCGACCTTCATTTACTTGTTGTGAGGCACTGAGGTTGCAAACTCCATTTTAGACAAGACTGACTTTATGACTAAAATGATCCTGTTTACACTTTGTAGTCAATTTTGATACTATGATAAATGTTTCTGACTCATATCGATGCCACATAGACCATTTTCAAAGGGATTAGTTGCTTTTTAGTCGCTCTTTAACAATTATCAGTGCATTGACATATTCAAGAAACGTGTAAATGTATACAATATGGCAGCTTTGGGACATTAATAGGTTCTGCAGTGGGTTTGAGTAATTGCTGATCCCATATGGATCTATTGAAACCTAGGGGGAAACAGCCCCGACCCCCTCTCACTACCGCCCAAAGCCATGGTAACACTATGAGTGGATGTTAGAGTACTAAGCAAGGGCCTGCATGCTTAAACGTGACACATGTTTCTCAGATCTTCTCTCTGGTGAGTTGGCTGGTTTACCCTGGGAACCTGGGGCCGAGGGAAGGGAGGGAGGCTGAGGTGAGCGGGTTAAGAGTATGGACAGGCCAGGCCATGTCTAGTGGAAGGAATCCACTGGCCCCTTCAGTCCCAGATTGCTATCTGATTGTCAGTATCCTTCTATCTGACCAGGGATGAGTTACAGCCTGTAAACTCACGCCCTCCTCCCCTCCTCCTCCTCTTTTTCCTATTTTCACACTGTCACATCACACCCTGGGGAAAGGATAGGGAGAGAGGGGGGGTGGGGAACCAGTCATTTTTGCTGTTGAAGTGTTTTGGTAACACCAACTTTACACTGATTGCAATGTGTTTGTGTTTGGGGTGCATGGAATAATCCTTGCTTGGGGTGCCTTGGCAGACATGGTATGCACACTAATGTATACGCTGAGTATGTTTGTGCTAAGTCTGTCAAATAACATGCTTTGGTCAACATAAAGAGAGAGGAAGGATGAATAGAGAATTATTAGAGACAGGAAAAGGAACAATGAGGAATAAGTGATGACAGCTACATCCTGAAAGAAAAGACAATGTTGGTTGTAATTGATTTATGTTCCAGTTGTTAGGTTTGCACAATCTGCATTGCCTACTATAGCGTTACGCAATAGGCAAACAGAGAACACAGTGGTATAATTATCTGTAGACTACACAGAATGAGCATAGCCACTGCCATTAGCCACCACCATAGTTAGCATCAATGGTCTGTGTGCTAATTTGTCTAATTTGTCTAATCTAATCATATTCTTGCCTCAGCCCTATGACACAATCAACGTATGGGAAGCCTTATGAGTGGCTGGATGCCCTGAATGCATAAAGGCCTATGCTGGATGTAACTTATCTCAGCTGGCAGGTTCCTGGGGCATTGAGGGGAATGGTGGCCCAAGGGCCAAGGCACCCCACATGGAACGCAGACTGTTTGTAAGTCAACTCAACTGTTGTCTGTTTCGTGTCCAAGCATTGCTTGATTTTTACTCTCTCCATCATAGTAAACATTCGTAAATGCTCATATTTGTCATGGAATATTATGCTAGCATAAATGTCACTCCATCTTTCAGCACTTTCAGTTCTAGAACCCCCCTCCTCACCCTTACCTTCTCACTCAGGCACCAAACGGTGTGTGGAAAAACAATCTCACCCTTTGCTTTTTTTTGGGGGGTCTTAAGTCTCTAAAGCTTTGTTATTATCTCTCTCTCTCTCTCTTCCTCTCTCTGTCTCTCTGTCTCTCTCTCTCTCTCTTAGGGATCACCTCTGATCCTCTATTTGCCACACTAACACATGCAGCTCAAGCAGTCACCTCCCACGCTCTGAGAGAGGCACAGGGGAGTTTCTGGTGCCCCCCCCAGGCACAGTATACACTTAACCCTCTGTCCCCCACCCTCTATCTTCTCCCTCACTTGTCAGTACACCTGAGAAGTCCTCTTCTCCACACAGCAATCTTAATCCTATAATTACCCGATTACAGCACCGTTTTATGTAAAGGCAACATGCATAACCATTTCTGACTTTGCTGTATAGAATCAATCATCTATATTTGCGTAACATGAAGAAATAGAAAAGTGTGATGTTAAACAAAGCCCTGATTTCAACTGCAGTTGGTTTCCAAGTGTTTTAATGTCATTGTATTGTCTTCCCCATGAATGATGAAATAATGTCCAAGTTATCAATTTTCCAGACGTGCAGTAGCACTCAGAAGGTAATGCAGACCAGGAGGTAATTTAGGTCAATGAAACAGTCTAGATAATTCAGTGTGTATGAGTCTAGGGATGGGTGTGCACATTTGCCTGATGGTGCATCTAAACTCAGCAATAAAAGAAACGTCCTCTCACTGTCAACTGCATTTATTTTGTAAATATTTGTATAATTCAACAACTGAGACATAAACTGAACAAGTTCCACAGACATGTCACTAACATAAATTGAATAATGTGTCCCTGAACAGAGAGTGCGTCAAAATCAAAAGTAACAGTCAGTGTCTGGTGTGGCCACCAGCTGCATTAAGTACTGCAGTGCATCTCCTCCTCATGGATTGCACCAGATTTGCCAGTTCTTGCTGTGAGATGTTACCCCACTCTCCCACCAAGGCACCTGCAAGTTCCCGGACATTTCTGGGGGAAATGGCCCTAGCCCTCATCCTCCGATCTAACAGATCCTAGACATGCTCAATGGGATTGAGATCCGGGCTCTTCGCTGGCCATGGCAGAACACTGACATTCCTGTCTTGCAGGAAATCACTCACCGAATGAGCAGTATGGCTCGTGGCATAGTCAAGCTGGAGGGTCATGTCAGGATGAGCCTGCAGGAAGGGTACCACATGAGGGAGGAGGATGTCTTTCCTGTAACGCACAGCACTGACATTGCAAGGAGTGACAACAAGCTCAGTCCGATGATGTTGTGACACACCGCCCCAGACCATGACGGACCTTCCACCTCCAAATCGATCCCACTCCAAAGTACAGGCCTCGGTGTAACGCTAATTCCTTTGACGATAAACGCGAATCCGACCATCACCCCTGGTGAGACAAAACCACACTTTTTGCCAGTCCTGTCTGGTCCAGCGACGGTGGGTTTGTGTCCACAGGCGATGTTGTTGCCGGTGATGTCTGGTGAGGACCTGCCTTACAACAGGCCTACAAACCCTCAGTCCAGCCTCTCTCAGCCTATTGCGGACAGTCTGAGCACTGATGGAGGGATTGTGCGTTCCCGGTGTAACTCGTTCAGTTGTTGATGCCATCCTGTATCTGTCCCGCAGGTGTGATGTTAAGATGTACCGATCCTGTGCAGGTGTTGTTACACGTGGTCTGCCACTGCGAGGTCGATCAGCTGTCCGTCCTGTCTCCCTGTAGCGCTGTCTTAGGTGTTTCACAGTACATCTGCACAGGCCACATCTGCAGTCCTCATGCCTCCTTGCAGCATGCCTAACGCACGTTCACGCAGATGAGCAGGGACCCTGGGTATCTTTCTTTTGGTGTTTTTCAGAGTCAGTAGAAAGGCTTTTCTAATGTCCTAAGTTTTCATAACTGTGACCTTAATTGCCTACCGTCTTTAAGCTGTTAGTGTCTTAACGACCATTCCACAGGTGCATGTTCATGAATTGTTTATGGTTAATTGAACAAGCATGGGAAACAGTATTTAAACCCTTTACAATGAAGATCTGTCTGCTCGTATTTGGTTTTTACAAATGATCTTTGTCTTTGCAGGGTCCTGAAAAAGGGACGTTTCTTTTTTGCTGACTTTGTATGTCTAGAGTGCATGTGTAAAAGTATGTGCTCCGGTGTGTGCGCACATGTCCTAGAAACCTAGAGCAGTGTCTGTGAGAGACATGCCATGAGGGATGACTTCACCGACCACAGAGTCCATGTGTCCACAAGCAGGTCATGCATCTGTACACTCACTCACCATGAAGACACCTGCTCTGGGGAATTACCTACCTCACCATGAAAACACCCGCTCTGAGGAGTTACCTACCTCACCATGAAGACACCCGCTCTGGGGAATTACCTACCTCACCATGAAGACACCCGCTCTGGGGAATCACCTCCCTCACCATGAAGACACAGGGGAGTTTCTGGGGAATTACCTACCTCACCATGAAGACACCCCTCTGTCCCCCAGTTACCTCCTCACTTGAAGACACCTGCTCTGGGAAGTCCTATTCACCATGAAGACACTCTTAATTACCTATCACCATGAAGACACCCGCTTTGGGGAGTTAAGGCAACATGAAGACACCATTTCTGCTCTGGGGAATCAATCATCTACCATTGAGACATCCAGAAATGGGGAAAAGTGTGATGTTAAACAAACCATGAAGACAACTGCACTCTGGGTGTTTTAATTACCTATTGTCTCACCATGAAGACAAATAATGTCCCAATTTTCCAGCTCTGGGGCAGTTTTAGGTCAATGAAACCTCACCATGAAGACACCCGCTCTGGGGAATTACCTACCTCACCATGAAGACACCCGCTCTAAAAGAATTACCTACCTCACCATGAAGACACCTATTTTGGGGAATTACCTACCTCACAACTGAAGACATAAACTCTGGGGAGTTACCTACCTCACCATGAAGACACCCGTCCCTGGGGAAGTACCTACCTCAAAATGAAGACACCTGCTCTGGGGAGTTACCTACCTCACCATGAAGACACCCTCTCTGGGGATTACCAGATTCACCATGAAGACACCCAGTTCTGCTGGAGATGTTACCTACCTCCCACCATGAAGACACCCGCATTTCTGGGGAAATTACCTACCTCACCATGAAGACACCCACTCTGGGGAGTTACGGGCTACCTCACCATGAAGACACCCATTCTGTCTGGGGAGTTACACCTCACCATGAAGACACCTGCTCTAGGGAATTACCTACCTCACCATGAAGACACCTGCTCTGGGGAGTTACCTCTTTCCATGAAGACACCCGCTCTGGGGAATTACCTACCTCACCATGAAGACACCCACTCTGGGGAGTTACCTACCTCACCATGAAGACACCTGCTCTAAATTACCTACCTCACCATGAAGACACCTGCTCTGGGGAATTACCTTTCACCATGAAGACACGCGCCATCTGGGGAGACAAAACCTCACCATGAAGACATTTGCTCTGGGGAATTACCTTTGTGTCACCATGAAGACACTGATGCTCTGGGGAGTTACCTGCCTCACCATGAAGACACCTGCTCTGGGGAGTTACCCCCTCACCATGAAGACACCTGCACTGATGGGAGTTACCTACCTCACCATGAAGATACCTGCTCTGGGGAGTGTTACCTGTACCTCCCATGAAGACACCCGGTCTGCCACTGGGGAGTTACCTACCTGTCTCCCATGAAGACACTGTCTGGGGAATTACCTACATCTGCACATGAAGACACCCGCCTCTGGGGAGCATTACCTACCTCACCATGAAGACACGGACCCTGGGGAGTTTCCTTTGGTCACCATGAAGACTTTTCTAATGGGGAATTTTCATAACTCACCATGAAGACACCTGCTCTGGGGAATTACCTATTCACCATGAAGACACCTGTTCATGGGGAATTGTTTATTCACCATGAAGAACCACTCTGGGAGTTACCTAAACCTCACCATGAAGACACCCGAAGTTATTTGGAATTTTACCTATTCACCATGAAGACACGCGCTCTGGGGAGTTACCTACTGACTTTGAAGACATTTGCTCTGGGGAATTACCTACCTCACCATGAAGACACCCGTCTGGGGAAACCTAGAGCAGTGTCCATGAAGACACCTGCTCTGGGGAATGAACTATTCACCATGAAGACACCATGCCTGGGGAATGCATCTGTACACTCACTCACCATGAAGACACCTGCTCTGGGGAATTACCTACCTCACCATGAAGACACCCGCTCTGGGGAGTTACCTACCTCACCATGAAGACACCCGCTCTGGGGAATTACCTACCTCACCATGAAGACACCTGCTCTGGGGAATTACCTACCTCACCATGAAGACACCCGCTCTGGGGAATTACCTACCTCACCATGAAGACACCCGCTCTGGGGAGTTACCTACCTCACCATGAAGACACCTGCTCTGGGGAATTACCTATTCACCATGAAGACACCCGCTCTGGGGAATTACCTACCTCACCATGAAGACACCCGCTCTGGGGAGTTACCTACCTCACCATGAAGACACCCGCTCTGGGGAATTAACTACCTCACCATTGAGACATCCACTCTGGGGAGTTACCTACCTCACCATGAAGACACGCACTCTGGGGAATTACCTACCTCACCATGAAGACACCCGCTCTGGGGAGTTACCTACCTCACCATGAAGACACCCGCTCTGGGGAATTACCTACCTCACCATGAAGACACCCACTCTGGGGAATTACCTACCTCACCATGAAGACACCTGCTCTGGGGAATTACCTACCTCACCATGAAGACACCCGCTCTGGGGAGTTACCTACCTCACCATGAAGACACCCGCTCTGGGGAATTACCTACCTCACCATGAAGACACCTGCTCTGGGGAGTTACCTACCTCACCATGAAGACACCCGCTCTGGGGAATTACCTATTCACCATGAAGACACCCACTCTGGGGAGTTACCTACCTCACCATGAAGACACCCGCTCTGGGGAATTACCTACCTCACCATGAAGACACCCACTCTGGGGAGTTACCTACCTCACCATGAAGACACCCACTCTGGGGAGTTACCTACCTCACCATGAAGACACCTGCTCTAGGGAATTACCTACCTCACCATGAAGACACCTGCTCTGGGGAGTTACCTACCTCACCATGAAGACACCCGCTCTGGGGAATTACCTACCTCACCATGAAGACACCCACTCTGGGGAGTTACCTACCTCACCATGAAGACACCTGCTCTAGGGAATTACCTACCTCACCATGAAGACACCTGCTCTGGGGAATTAGCTATTCACCATGAAGACACGCGCTCTGGGGAGTTACCTACCTCACCATGAAGACATTTGCTCTGGGGAATTACCTTCCTCACCATGAAGACACCTGCTCTGGGGAGTTACCTACCTCACCATGAAGACACCTGCTCTGGGGAGTTACCTACCTCACCATGAAGATACCTGCTCTGGGGAGTTACCTACCTCACCATGAAGACACCCGCTCTGGGGAGTTACCTACCTCACCATGAAGACACCCGCTCTGGGGAATTACCTACCTCACCATGAAGACACCCGCTCTGGGGAATTACCTACCTCACCATGAAGACACGCGCTCTGGGGAGTTACCTACCTCACCATGAAGACACCCGCTCTGGGGAATTACCTACCTCACCATGAAGACACCTGCTCTGGGGAATTACCTATTCACCATGAAGACACCTGCTCTGGGGAATTACCTATTCACCATGAAGACACCCACTCTGGGGAGTTACCTACCTCACCATGAAGACACCCGCTCTGGGGAATTACCTATTCACCATGAAGACACGCGCTCTGGGGAGTTACCTACCTCACCATGAAGACATTTGCTCTGGGGAATTACCTACCTCACCATGAAGACACCCGCTCTGGGGAATTACCTACCTCACCATGAAGACACCTGCTCTGGGGAATTAACTATTCACCATGAAGACACCCGCTCTGGGGAATTACCTACCTCACCATGAAGACACCCGCTCTGGGGAATTACCTACCTCACCATGAAGACACCCGCTCTGGGGAGTTACCTACCTCACCATGAAGACACCCGCTCTGGGGAATTACCTACCTCACCATGAAGACACCTGCTCTGGGGAATTACCTACCTCACCATGAAGACACCCGCTCTGGGGAATTACCTACCTCACCATGAAGACACCTGCTCTGGGGAATTACCTATTCACCATGAAGACACCTGCTCTGGGGAATTACCTATTCACCATGAAGACACCCACTCTGGGGAATTACCTACCTCACCATGAAGACACCCGCTCTGGGGAATTACCTACCTCACCATGAAGACACCTGCTCTGGGGAATTACCTATTCACCATGAAGACACCCGCTCTGGGGAGTTACCTACCTCACCATGAAGACACCCGCTCTGGGGAATTACCTACCTCACCATGAAGACACCCGCTCTCGGGAATTACCTACCTCACCATGAAGACACCTGCTCTGAGGAATTACCTATTCACCATGAAGACACCCGCTCTGGGGAATTACCTACCTCACCATGAAGACACCCGCTCTGGAGAATTACCTACCTCACCATGAAGACACCCGCTCTGGGGAATTACCTACCTCACCATGAAGACACCCGCTCTGGGGAGTTACCTACCTCACCATGAAGACACCCGCTCTGGGGAATTACCTACCTCACCATGAAGACACCCGCTCTGGGGAATTACCTACCTCACCATGAAGACACCCGCTCTGGGGAGTTACCTACCTCACCATGAAGACACCTGCTCTGGGGAATTACCTACCTCACCATGAAGACACCCGCTCTGGGGAATTACCTACCTCACCATGAAGACACCCGCTCTGGGGAATTACCTACCTCACCATGAAGACACCCACTCTGGGGAATTACCTACCTCACCATGAAGACACCCGCTCTGGAGAATTACCTACCTCACCATGAAGACACCCGCTCTGGGGAATTACCTACCTCACCATGAAGACACCCGCTCTGGGGAATTACCTACCTCACCATGAAGACACCCGCTCTGGGGAATTACCTACCTCACCATGAAGACACCCGCTCTGGGGAATTACCTACCTCACCATGAAGACACCTGCTCTAGGGAATTACCTACCTCACCATGAAGACACCCGCTCTGGGGAATTACCTACCTCACCATGAAGACACCTGCTCTGGGGAGTTACCTACCTCACCATGAAGACACCTGCTCTGGGGAGTTACCTACCTCACCATGAAGATACCTGCTCTGGGGAATTACCTACCTCACCATGAAGACACCCGCTCTGGGGAGTTACCTACCTCACCATGAAGACACCCGCTCTGGGGAATTACCTACCTCACCATGAAGACACCCACCCTGGGGAATTACCTACCTCACCATGAAGATACCTGCTCTGGGGAATTACCTACCTCACCATGAAGACACCCGCTCTGGGGAATTACCTACCTCACCATGAAGACACCCACTCTGGGGAGTTACCTACCTCACCATGAAGACACCTGCTCTGGGGAGTTACCTACCTCACCATGAAGATACCTGCTCTGGGGAATTACCTACCTCAGCATGGCATCATAACTATTTAAAGCAGGGCTCTCCAACCCTGTTCCTGGAGAGCTGTAGGTTTTCACTCAAACCCTAATCTAGCGCATTTGATTATAATAATTAACTGGTTGTTAAGCAAGTTATTATTATTTTTAAAAATGAAACTTAATTTAACTAGGCAAGTCAGTTAAGAACAAATTCTCATTTACAATGACGGCCTACACCGGCCAAACCCGGGTGACCGTGGGCCAATTATGTGCCGTCCTATGGAACTCCCAATCACGGCCGGTTGTAATACAGCCTGGATTCGAACCAGGGTACCTGTACGGATGCCTTTAGCACTGAGATGCAGTGCCTTAGATTACTGCGCCACTTGGGGGGCCCAACTTAGTTGAAAGCAAAAACGTACATTTACATTTTAGTAGACACTCTTATACAGAGCATTCATATATTTTCCTCCTGTTTTTTGTACTGGCCCCCGATGGGAATCAAACCCACATCTCTGGTGGTAAACAGGCCGCTGCTCTACCAACTGAGCCGCACAAGACCAACATGACGGTAGCTCTCCAGGAACATGGTCAGAGAGCCCTGATCTAAAGAATGCTAAAGAGAGCTTGACAACTCGACAGATGCCAAGACGTCATCGCCAACAAACCGATACCACTTTTCTCATAGCCATATAAAGCTAATCTCCCAGTGACATGAGGCTGTGGATGGATCCTTAAAGGTTACTGCCGAAGGGATCAAATGTTTCCTTATTCTGCCTTTTACTGCCGATTCTGCATTAGTGACCCTTCTATGACAGCCACAGGTCACAGGTCAGTCTCGGGTGAGCTATGACAGTCCCCCAGGTGCACCACCTCCACACCTGTGCTCCTCTCTGCCTGTTTGGACAAAGGGAAGTGTGTGGTCCATCCCCCTCCAATGAAGGCTCTCTTCATACACTTTCCAGCTCCCCACTGTTCTGCCCCTCCTAATTTCTTTTCTGTCTTCCATTTCTTCTCCAGCGGATGAGTACAGTGTTTGTGTGTTTTCTTTTACATATATATATATATATATATATATATTTACAGTTATTAGTAATAATAGCACAGATGCATCATGGTCTTTCCACTGTTCAAATCAAATCAATCAAATCAAATTGTATTTGTCACATACACATGGTTAGCAGATGTTAATGCGAGTGTAGCGAAATGCTTGTGCTTCTAGTTCCGACAATGCAGTGATAACCAACAAGTAATTTAACTAACAATTCCAAAACTACTGTCTTATACACAGTGTAAGGGGATAAAGAATATGTACATAAGGATCATCATGGTCTTTCCACTGTTATTCTAGACACAAAGATGTGCAGGTGTCTGTCTGTCTGTCTGTCTGTCTGTCTGTCTGTCTGTCTGTCTGTCTGTCTGTCTGTCTGTCTGTCTGTCTGTCTGTCTGTCTGTCTGTCTGTCTGTCTGTCTGTCTGTCTGTCTGTCTGTCTGTCTGTCTGTCTGTGTGTGTGTGTGTGTGTGCGCTCACGAGCACGGGTGTTTTCCATGCATCCCTGCCTTGGTGTTCTCGCCTTGTCTCTCATCAGCACGCCTGGATTTTTTGTTGTTGTCCAATTACTGTTTCTAATGTCTGTCCCACCCATTAATGTGCCTGTATATACACACACACACACACACACACACACACACACACACACACACACACACACACACACACACACACACACACACACACACACACACACACACACACACACACACACACACACACACACACACACACACACACACACACACACACACAGGTGGGGGAGCATGCTGAAACTCGTAGGCAGGGAGTGAATGAGGCATTATTTGAACAGGACCTTGTCAGCCTGTCTGTTTGGGGAAGAGCCTTGGTCCAGTCCTTATCTCCACACACAGAGACTGTGCCTACTCTGTGCTCCCTGCCCACATGTCTGTCCCCATAGAAATATCATAATTACAGTAGCTTTATGGCTGTCTATTCAACATGGCAATTTTGCTCCTGCTATATCTTTATGCATATCCATGGGTATTTATTTGATAACTCTTGTGAATGTTTTCCAGTTTAAAAAGGGCCTTTATCTGAGTCCCACTCTGTGGGAGTGACACTGTGTGTCTGTTGGCTGACTTTATCCCCTCCCCTTCGTTTAGCTTCATTCTCTCTCACTCAGCAAACAAGGCACAGTCATGTCCTCTAGGTTCAATTAAAAGTCAAAACCCCTTCCAGCCCCCATTGTCTTCCTCTCCCTCTCCATCACTATTATCCTTACTGGAATGACAGTTAGGGATTGTTTGAAGGGCCAGAGTGGCGTTGACTGACACATTGCCTTGAAAGACCCTCAATTAATAAGGTAAATCCCACACCAAACAGTAGGCCCTGAGAGCTTGGGATGAGATTGGCACAGCACAGCACTCCGAGAGGCTCCAGGGGGTGGGAGAGGAGTTGAATGGACACAATGGGACAGAAGCATTAGGTATTGTGGAAGTGACCAGTTTAGAAACTGGTGGAGGGGGGGGGAGTCCTTTTGATCTCAAGTAATTTTTTCGCTGACCTCTTCTCTTTATGTTACCATGACAACAGTGCCCCCCCCACACACACATATATATTTCCAATACATACTCTCAATTTCTTCCCCCTTCTTATCTGTCACCACCTTTTCCTCTGTGTGTCAGTTCAGTAGTCACACACTTGAGAGAGAAAGGCTCCATTGTATCGATCATTTCTCGACCCTGGGGACAATAGCGCTGTTGAAGTGGTTTTACCGCCCTCATACTGAGGGAGATAGACCCTCCAGTCATCCCCATATCCTGGGACACAATAGGATCCTAGGATACCACAGGGTTGCCGAGGAGGATGTCAGAATCTAATCTTTACATGATGGAAAATCCAACTCAGCTGGGAAACGTCTGAGGTGAAATCTCAATAGAGGGCAAATGTATCACTGCTTCCATTGCTGGCTGTGAAGCCTGAGGACCAGGATATTTCTGTGTGTGTGCGTGCTTTTTTGTGTGCATGCGCATGTGTGTGTCTTTGTGTTACGCAGGTAGCAGGGGGCTTATTTTGGATTGGTTTACCGGTAGCTGTGCTGAATCAGCCTTCCTTATTTATGAAACAGAGCAGAGACTGGCAGGAGGTCAGGGCAAGCAGCCTCAATGACCTGCCTTCCCCTCTACAGCTCCACCATGGGCACACGCACGCACACACAAACACTCGGTGTCAGGACCCAATCAAATCTGGCCATGTACTGTGTGTGTCTGTGTGAAACATTTCCTCTGTAATCTCTTAATCAAAGCGCTCACCTGGGTTCTACAGTCACACAGACTTCACTTTTCCATGATGTCACGATTTCACCTCTGAGACCAGAAGTCCCTCCAACCTCCCACCTCTTTATAAGCTCAATTTAGCCTCTGAATCCTGCTACTTTACTGTAAATGAGGAGGGAGGGAGGGAGGGAGAGAGGGAGAGATAGAGAGAGAGAGAGAGAGAGAGAGAGAGAGAGAGAGGGGAGAGAGAGAGAGAGGGGGGAGAGAGAGAGAGAGAGAGAGAGAGAATTCAACCTTGTGCTATGGAAAAAACAAATAACGAGAGAAATGCTACTGAGAGCTGTCACATTGTCCAGATAAGATCTCTTCTACATTGTTGCTGTTGTTTGGGTTTTTGGAGATAATAAGATTTCTCTGTGTTGGTCTCTACATTCTGGAAAATAAAACAGTGAGATTCAGGAAATCATTTACTTTGCCTGGGGTGACTGGCTGTGTCCCAGATGGCACTTTATGGGGAATATGGGGTCATTTGGGACATAGCCTCGTTTTCTAAGATTTACGTTGTAAACTCGGCAGAGTGTAATCCATAGTTTATTATCAAAATCCAATCCAAAAATACAATGTGGTGCTAAAATAACTAATCACTAGAATGCCCAGGTAACACGTTTGGTTCCTTGGAAGTTGTGGGAATGTAGGTTTTTGGTTTCCCATTGTTCTGGGAACGAAGACATACGTTTTGCCTGTTCTGTGAATGTTAATTCTAGGTTGCAGGGAGGTTCTGGAAATGATATACTATGGTTCCCTGAAAGTTTTTGTGAGAGGTTTTATTAACGTTCTGAGAACGGAAATTACAGGTTATTTGAAGATAATGAAATAACTTTCTGAGAACGTGTTTCAGTAAGACTTTTAGTAACACTGCTAGCTTAGGTTAACTGTTTTGAACTCTAAACACAGATATGACACATGGAATGACATTTTCTTAGATATTAATCCGGCAAACACATTTATTTTCTATTGTGGCACATCGTCAGTGAAATTCAAACCTTCAATTTTCTGTTCCCTATCCATGGAATTAGTCCACTGCGCCACCAGGATGGAGCTAGCTAGCATGCTATGTTTTTTACATTTTATTATTCAAAACAGTACCTTTTTGTCTATTCAAACAGACCTCATTTCAAAGGAACATATGTACTTGCTTTAAGATGGTCATACTTTGAATCATTTAATAATTTGATTTGGAATTTTAGGACCCCTTTTTGTATCAAAAAGAACGTACAATTTATTTGATAAATATTGAATTTGGACTTTACTACTATAGCCTATAGAAACGCATTGAATAATTAGTTAAACTAATAAGGAATACGGTTTTGAAGTGTCTGTCCCATATCTAGGAGATATAAGGATGCTCAGGAAATATTTTTGTTTTTTGGACACAATGTTTTTAACCCTTTACTTTTATTGGCACATAACTACCTCCATACTTCCATGTCTTTGTCAGGGTTACCTTCAGACTAGTTCCATGACACAGAGAATGCCGTTGTGTTCATGAGAATCTCCCCTTTCCATAGAGTGGTCATAATAGTAGGCCTAAACACTTAGACGCTACAGACGTTTTCGTGAGAAGACCCATTTTCGGGATGTCTAATGGTCTGACAAACATCGCTGTAGCTCGGCCACCTTCCACTGCAGATGCACAAGGCTGACATAGGTGTATCCGTTGGATTGAGATGCAGCCCACACACAAAAAAAACGGATTCAGCATAAACTGCTGAAAACTGATGGATTTCAATGTTTTTATTTGATTTTGTTACTTATATTGACACATTAAAATCAGGTTTGGCCAATTAGGGGGTGCGGCCGAAACACCTGAACACATTTTCTTTTTTAAGTTAGAGGATAGAGAGAGTTTTGTTGATGCAGAGAACAGATCATTTTAAATAAAGTTATTTGAAAAGGTCCTGGAGGATGTTGTTATATGACTTCGTCAATGCTCACCTGCCCCTGCAAAAAACAATGGCACAGGCTCAAACTCATGAGGCTCAGAGGCAGAGCACACTGCTTAGTCCACTGCACCATGGAAGTTCACAATTCACAATTCTAGCAAGCAGGGAAAGTACTTGATGATGCTTCACGGAAAAGTTTTTTAATTACTTTGTTTTAAGCCTTCCCCAAGCCATTGCCCTAACCTTAACCACTCGTAATTAATACTTAACTTAACCCTTTGAGTTGTTTCTGTATTTACCCTGTAATCATGCAGAATTAACTCTGTAACCATGCAGAATTAACTCTGTAACCATACAGAATTAACTCTGTAACCATGCAGAATTAAATCTGTAACCATGCAGAATTAACTCTGTAACCATGCAGAATGAATGGGTCAAAAAAAATTGACGTTCATCTAATTACGGCAAATTCCAAAGTAAAAGTATTAGATCAGGTTGTTTATATAACATTTTTGGACCGTTCTCTGAATGTTAATAATGTGTTCTTCTGTTTTTTTTAATGGAAAGTTTTCATAACATTCTCAGAACATTTTGAGATTATGACTTTAAATAGAACCATAAGGTGACCTGGTGAAAACATTATGCTGAAGTTCTGAAATTCCCACAGAAGAACATTGCTTCTTAACTTTCTCGGAACAATTTGAGAACATTTCCAATGTCAAACCAGTTGGAGAACCTTCCTAGAACTGTACCAAAATTGTAATTAAATCTAACCATGTTTGACCTTGTAGGAAACGTTCTGTTAAAGTAATGAAAAAATAAAATAAAGTTCCTCAAATGTGCTGAGAATGTTCCAAAGCCAAGCAACTATCTTGCACAGTTCCAGAGCATGGAGCAGCTATTATTAGGCCACCAAGGCACCATTTCTTTAAGTGTGACTGCAGAACTCAGTGCACAACTCAATGATCATCTATGTATAATTGTGTTCGCCATTCTCCTCATTCTTATCTATGTTCAGTATAAAAATGTAAGAACGTTAAGAACCCTACATATGGGCGGCAGGTACCTTAGTGTTGAAAGGGTTGGGCCAGTAACCAAAAGGTTGCTAGTTTGAATCCCCGAGGTGACAAGGTGAAAAATATGCCGATCTGCCCCATGCACAAGGCACTTAACCCTAATTGCTCCAGGGTCGCAGTAAATAATGGCTGATCAGCCGCTGTGACCCCACACTCAGGCGGAGTCTCACACGCGCAAAGGTTACCCACTTGTACATGGAGTGAAACAGGACAATTATAAGCACATCCTATTTGACATATGTTATCAGACTGTTTGCTTTGGAATGAGAGGGCCCCGCAAAGTTTTCCATTGGTACATTTTCCATTTATGCCTCGCAGGTCTAAAACGAAACAAAGCATAAGTGCACAAACGACATTCCAGCTCACGTTTCCAATGGAAAACTGTGTGCCATCTGTGCATCGATCACATGCACCTTTCAACACAGAGGCATAAGAAGAGGGGGCCTTCATAGGAGACAGTGGCTTGTGTTAGGCAATGGAAAAAGGTAAAAGGCTGTGCGTCTGTCTGTCTGTCCACCTGTCAGTCATTACCTACTATCACAGCTTGTTCATCATCCCCCAGGTATTCCCTCCCAGTCACTTTTATTCCCCAGTAGAATGAACTGAGTCCGTAATTTACAAAACACACAGCAATTTGCCAGTTAAATAACAAGCTACTAGTAACTCAAATAAATCACACTAAAGAGCCCCTTGACACAACACTGGCTAGACAGTCCTAATAAATGCTTTGAGTTAGCACACAGTATGGAATCACCCCCCCCCCCCCCCACACACACACACACATCCACACATACACTCTATCTATCTCACACACAAACACACACTCATACAAACTCACATACACTTGTGCTCATATCATCCTGTGGCGGCACCGTTGATCCCCCAGCCTAAGACAGTCTGCTCTAACTCGGCCCTACCCAAACAATCGCACGTTTGGAGAAGAAATTGGTACAATAAATCACAACTGTAACAGACACCAGCCCGTGTTCCACTGACCCTGAGAGCCCAATTGAACAAACTCTGAAGGTTCAGGGAGGAAATCGGGCTGACTGAACCCCTTCCTCATAGCACCACAGCACATTTCCCACACACCACTGGGGCTCACCTCTAACCCCTGACCCTTAAAGAGGACCACCCATCCAGGCTCTTAGAGGGGCCCCCAGGGGGATGAGAAGGGAGGGTGAGGGACGTCAGGGGACAGTCCCATCCCAGAGTGGGG
Source organism: Oncorhynchus gorbuscha (assembly GCF_021184085.1). Lineage (NCBI taxonomy): Eukaryota > Metazoa > Chordata > Actinopteri > Salmoniformes > Salmonidae > Oncorhynchus > Oncorhynchus gorbuscha. The sequence goes on along the minus strand of NC_060191.1, from coordinate 35,207,828 downwards.
GAGTCCCATCACAGGCACTGGGGCAGGGGAGAGGAAATTAGAGCAGGGGGTACTAGGAGGGGGGAAGAGCCTCAGGGTGGATGGGTGGAGGGTTATTGGGGTAGGGGTGAAAAGGGCTTTATACTTTCAAACTATTGAGTGGGGGGTCACTAAGTACTTCATTAAGGAGTACAGGAAAGGCAGGCAGATCCTAAATACTGACATCTGTCCCAGTTATTCTTTCTTTCCTTCTTTATTTCTCTTTCTCTCTTTCTCTCTTTATTTCTCTCTTTATGTCCAAATCTTTATTTCCAAATCGCCTCCTCACTTTGTCTTTCTCTATATCTGTCCTACTCCCCTCCCCCATCTGTCTCTCAGAGTAAAGGAATTAAAGCAGATTTTAAAGATGACGAAAGTAAGTACCTTCAAAGTGGTTTGACTTTTTAACGTCAACTTCATTTGGTGTCACGCTAAATTCTCTAGCTGATATTGATCAACATTTTCCACAAGCTTAAAGTTATGGAATTTCATCAGGGTAAGGTCATTTGGGAAAGGTTGTTGTGGGTGTATTGAAGTGGGATGGAGTTATGTGGGTTATGGAGGGGAGGGGGTGATGAGGTGGTATGGGATAGAGTGAGATAGACAGAGGTGTCTCTATCCCAGGCTATAAATCTCTCTCTTCACCTGCCCATTAATGCTCCCAGGGCTTTCTTACAGGCTGTATAGAGTCGCAATAAAGCTGCCAGATTTCCCCCAACACATCATCAGGCAGTAAAGCCACTTCATCCAACCCTGCAGGGCAAAACCATAACGACTGGTTACAGACTCTCTGATTCAACCCCCTCTCCCGGATGTCTCATATCACTGCTGCACAAATCATTCTGAATCTGTTCATACTTTGATATAATATGAAGAAACACCCAAAGAAAGTGGCCTTGTTTTTGTCTGACTACAGGTCTTAATGACCGTGTGGGTAGGCGGGAAGCTGCCCGATGTGGCGTTTGTGATTGGGGGAGAGAGAGAGAGAGAGAGAGAGAGAGAGAGAGAGAGAGAGAGAGAGAGAGACAGAGAGAGAGAGAGAACACACACACAAAGGGCTGAAAAGGACAGGCTGGAATGTACCGGCAGGTAGCAGAGGGGCCCAGGAAGCAGGTAGACATGGGAAAACATGGAGTGGGAACAATAGCAGCGGTGTGTTTGTAGGAGAAGGGAGAGAGCCCAGGGGGCAGATCAGCTTACCTACTACCACTTACCTGTTCAATACAACACTCACACTGGGAACAGGCCTCAAAGGGAGAAAAATCAATGTCCTCCATTCATATCAGCCCAGGAATGTGTGTGTGTGTATATGTGGTTGAGTCTGTGTCTGTTTCCTTTCAAGTGCACACTTGCGTGTGTGCGCGTGTGTTTGGCATAGAGGGGCCCGTTGATTAATTGATGTAGGGAAGAGAGGAGGAGGAAATCTTTCAGGCTTGAGTCAATTATAGCCTTAAACAAACCCCTGTGGTCTTTCTACGAGCTTGTGGTACAGAAACAGAAGTCTAATTTCCTCAGCGTAATAACTCCTTTCAAATGAGCTCACATGCACTTTAATTACACTAACATGCTGACCAGACTGATTTTGTCCACCCGCGCCAGACACAATCAGGACACGTAGGTTGAAATATCAAAACGAACTCTGAACCAACTATATTAATTTGAGGACAGGTCGAAAAGCTTTTAATATTTAACGCAATTTAGCTTGCTGTTGCTAGCTTATTTTTCCTGGGATATAAACATTGGGTTGTTATTTGACCTGAAATGCACAAGGTCCTCTACTCTGACAACTAATCCACATATAAATGAGTAAACCAAATTTGTTTCTAGTAATCTCTCATCCTTCAGGCTTCTTTTTCTTCTTTGAAATGTATATTGCCGGTGGCAACCAATTTTAAGGTGCATTACCACTACCAACTGGACTGGAGTGTGGATGTAATGAATACGATGGGAGACAGACACTGGTTTCAAGCGCAGGGCGCAGCAGGTCATACACAGGGAGTCCAAGGTCATACACAGGAAGTCCAAACAGGTAACAGTACAGGCAGGGGAAAGGCTAATGACGTAGTCCGGGAGATCAGGCAAGAGGTTGATGACAGGAAATCAAATAGCTAAAAATATACACACAGGGAATAGGCAAAAAGGAGTTGTAGGTGAGGATGGCCAAAAACTATGATACACAGGAGGACTAATATGGAAATAAACAGGGCTCCGAATAGAACGTGTAACAAAAACAAACAATACCTTGCAATGATGGGGCGCAAGGTACTGAACGAAATAGTGTGTGTAAATGACCTACTGGTGTGTGAACAGGTGATCAGAATGAATTCTGAAGGTGATTGGGATCTGGAGAGTGAGCTGCGTTCAGGGGATCTACGTGTTTGAGAGTGTGAGTTGGAAGCAGATGTTACATTGGACCTCAGTTCCTTTTTCAATCACCCACGTGGGTATATGCTCCTAAAAAAACAATGAGGTGATGGGAGAGGTGGGACTTGCAGAGTGTCAAGCATCACAAATGGAACCAAGTTCTATTTTAGCATCTGGCAACGCAGACACTCGTTGGCGCGGGCGAGAGGCGTGGGCGCAACGGATGAATAACATGTATGCGTACATTTCTTTTGCGACGCTTGGCGCACGCGACGCGAGCCGTGTGGTCAGCATGTAAGTGGCAGACTGAATTCATGTTGAAATGTTGACCCAGATACAGAGAGAATAAAACCATGCTTCATTCACCATGGGACCACCATTTCACATTAGTTATTCTAATACTTCCCAGTCTAATACTTCCCAGTTCCAGTGAATGTAGGGAATAAATGGTGAACAGGGCAAATAATAATCAACATGTATGAAGGGAATAATTCAATCTCCCTGAATTGACCGGCATTGTGAGGAAGTGGGTCGAATAAGGACCGTAAAGAATAGCAGATGAGACCTCACTCTCCCAGCCCAACCTTCTGTCTCTCCTGATATATAGACAGGGTTGCTATGAGGGCATGAGGAGGTGCAACATCTCTTTCCAAACCAAGAGAGGACCAGAGACAGCAAGGGTGGGAGGAATGTGTGTGTGTGTGTGTGTGTGTGTGTGTGTGTGTGTGTGTGTGTGTGTGTGTGTGTGTGTGTGTGTGTGTGTGTGTGTGCGTGTGTGTGTGTGTGTGTGTGTGTGTGTGTGTGTGTGTGTGTGTGTGTGTGTGTGTGTGTGTGTGTGCACGTGCGTATATGCATGTGTCTAAAAATCACCCGTCCTCTTATGATCTGTGTCTAACGTGGCAGATGTTGGAGTGTAATATGAGAGGAGCCCTGCTTTCCTCCCAGGGCTGCAGAGACGTGGGTCACAGTGGCAACAAGTCACATAGTGGGACTGGGCTGTGTGTGTGTGTGTGTGTGTGTGTGTGTGTGTGTGTGTGTGTGTGTGTGTGTGTGTGTGTGTGTGTGTGTGTGTGTGTGTGTGTGTGTGTGTGTGTGTGTGTGTGTGTGTGTGTGTGTGTGTGTGTGTGTGTGTGTGTGTGTGTGTGTGTGTGTGTGTGTGTGTGTGTGTGACACTTGATAGGCGATTGGCCAGATGTCTGATTGAGACATGCCCAGTTGTCAGGGGATTCTCACGCCAATTCTTTAAATAAGGACCAGCTCAGCCAATGTTGTTGAATTCCTTGTGTTCTTCAATGAGCTTTACGTTACAGATTTTGTGAAACAATACACTTTCAAAGATACGGGCAAATAATGAAAAGGATGATGATGATGATGTTAATTAAAACAAAGTGGCAACAAAGTGACTCCCTTTTATTCATGCCACTCAAACATTATTTACAAACACGGTAGTGTGATAGTGAAAGCATGCGCTATACCCCCCCCCCCACACCTAAAAAACACAACAGAACCACAACATCCCTCATTTACCCTCCCCTGTGTATGCTGGCTGAGCACAAACGCCAGTTCACATGTGAGCGACATACCGGCCCGGACAAACACGAGAACACACGCACACAACTGTGTGTCCTGCGAGGTCAGGTCGCAAGACGGGGGAGACCTAGAGAAACGTTTATGTTCACAACAGACCGACACGCTGACTGTTGCGCAAAATAGGACTTGTTATAAGGGAGGGTTGAGAGAGACATCAGAAAAATGACTTGGAGAGACAGGGAGAGGAGAGGGATGAGGGAGAGAGTGAAGAGACAGAAAGAGAGAGTGTAACAGAAATAGCACTACTTTAGCCCTGTCCGACGGTATATATACATTTTTTAAAGGCCTCATATATACTGTAAAGTCTTGAGATTTGGCCTAGGTGCCCTTAGCAGAGTCTGGGATGTCCTCTCTCTGCCCTCCACTGTCCTAGCAGGGGGGTGTTCACCCGGATCCTTCAATCTACCCCCTATGGAGAGGGCAAATGTGAGGGTGCCATCTCCCCCAAAACATTCACCCCATTTTATCTGACCACCTCTCACCTCCTCCCTTCCAGCCTCACAGCCTGTCAGGCACGCAGACACACCTTTTGCATTAGCACAAGTCATGACCTGGGAAGTGCCGGTGGACCACATGTCACGTGGTGGACATTCGATACCGTACCACCCATAGCTTCTGGTGATGGGCTCATTCTCAGCCGGATTTGCCTTTGTGGTCTGTGATAGTCTGTAGTCGTTCCCACATGCGACCCGAGTCTGAGTTATCGAACAGCAATTCAGCTTTGAGTCTTTTTTTCCGTCCTTAATGGATTTGAGGAGCTCGTTTCTGCTTGCTTTGTACGCACCGTGCGTCATCGAGTCATCAGGCTCTCAGCGGCACGGTATGTAGGGTATGTTTGTGTTGTTATTGTGGGTACAACATCATCAACACATTTCCTAATGAAGCCTGTGACTGACGACGTCAATTCCTCAATGATGTTGATGGATGAGTCCTGGGTGGATGAATCTTTGAACATTCAACGTCAGCAAAACAAAAGAGTTGACTGTTCACTTCAGGAAGCAGAAGAGGGAACGTGCCCCGATCCACATAAACGGGGACCGCAGTCACGGGTTTTAAGTTAATCGACGTCCACAACACCGAGGACTTGTCATGGACCAACAACACCGCCACTCGTGTCAAGCGGGCGCGACAACGTCTCTACTTCCTAAGGCGGCTGAAGAAATTCAGCATGTCGCCCCGGATCCTCTCCAAATACTACCACTGCACCATCGAGAGCATCCTGACCGGTTGCATCATGGCCTGGTAAGGTAAATTGCTCCATCCACAACCGCAAGGCCCTCCAGTGGGTGATGAAGACTGCCCAGTACATCACTGAGACCGTGCTTCCACCTATCCAGAACATCTACTCGAAAACGATGCCTGAGGAAGGCACGCAGCACCACCAAGGACCCCACACACCCTAGCCACAAGCCGTTCTCTTCCTTACCGGACATTTGAACTAGACTGACCACCTACTCTGATTCTCCGCACCTTAGCACACATGCACTCACTCATGTGCACACACACACACACACACACACACACACACACACACACACACACACACACACACACACACACACACACACACACACACACACACACACACACACACACACACACACACACACACACACACACACACACACACACACACACACACACACACACACGTGTACATTCATGCTACACACACATAACAACTGTTGCTACCAGACTCTTATTATACTGCTCAGTTTATACACCCCCCCCCTCCCCCAATACACATGTAAATATTGGACTATATGTTGTGCCTTCCTGTATTATACTTATGCAAAAAAAAGCTTTGTACTCTACTGCCATTTACTCTATGTTCGTATTCTTATATTTTCTTATTTATTACTGTTGTTTGCATTGTATAGAAGGAACCTGCAAGTAAGCATTTCATTGGACGATGTATACCATGTATATCCCGTACATACGACTAATAAAACTTGAAACTTCTCTGCGTTGACCAGTCCATAGAACGTTCAGCACCAAGCCACACTCAGAGACAGAGGGCTCCACCCTACTGAGAGACTGGTGGAAATATCCAGGAGCTTTCCCCTACTCTGCAAGTGGAAGACCCTTATTTGGCTAATATAAAGCATACTGCTGGGAAGCATACTGCTTCTCCCCTCAATGTACCAAAGCCCAAGGGCAGTGTCACGCCCTGACCGTAGAGAGCCTTTTAATGTCTCTATTTGGTTTGGTCAGGGTGTGATTTGGGGTGGGCATTCTATGTTTCGTTTTCTATGATTTGGTGTTTCTATGTTTTGGCCGGGTATGGTTCTCAATCAGGGACAGCTGTCTATCGTTGTCTCTGATTGGGAACCATACTTAGGAAGCCCTTTTTCCATCCTTTCTTTGTGGGAAGTTGACTTTGTTTAGGGCATATAGCCTTTGAGCTTCACGGTTTGTTTTTGTAGTGTTTATTGTTTTGTTCGGCGTCATTTTGATTAATAAATAAAAAATATACGCTCACCACGCTGCACCTTGGTCCTCTCCTTTCAACAGCTGTGACAGATCTTCCCATCACCAAAGGACCAAGCAGCGTGGTAAGAAGGAGGACTGGACTTCGGATGACATTTTAAATGGCAAGGGATCCTGAACTTGGGAGGAGATCCTGGCCGGGAAGGATCGCCTGCCCTGGGAGCAGGTAGAAGCAGAGAGGAAGGTGAAGGCAGCAGCTAAAGCAGAGTGGCAGCGTTATGAGGGAACACGACTAGCAAGGAAGCCCAAGAGGCAGCCCCAAAACATTTTTTGGGGTGGGGGCACACGGGGAGTGTGCCAGAGTCAGGTAGGAGACCTGAGCCAACTCCCTGAGCTTACCGTGGTGGGCGTCGTATGGGTCAGACACCGTGTTATGCGGTAGAGCGCACGGTGTCTCCAGTACGCATTTTTAGCCCGGTGCGCTCCATCCCAGCTCCCCGCATCTGCCGGGCTAGGGTGAGCATCCAGCCAGGACGGATGGTGCCAGCCCTGCTCTCCAGACCTCCAGTGCGTCTCCTCGGGCCAGGATATCTTGCACCGCTCTGCGCACTGTGTCTCCAGCGCGTCTGCACAGCCCAGTGTGTCCTGTGCCTGCGCGCCGCACGTGCCGGGCCAAAGTCACCATCCAGCCAGGACGAGTTGTGCAGGCTCTTAGCTCGAGACCTCCAGTGCGCCTCCATGGCCCAGTGTATCCGGTGCCTTGGCCAAGGACAAGGCCTCCTGTATGTCTCCCCAGCCTGGTGAGACCTGTGCCTCGGCCAAGAACTAATCCTCCTGTATGTCTCCCCAGCCTGGTGAGTCCTGTGCCTGCTCCCAGAGCCAGGCCTCCTGTGTGTCTCTCCACTCCAGTGATGATCCATGGCACGAAGCCTCCAGTGATGATCCATGGCACAAAGCCTCCAGTGATGATTCATGGCACGAAGCCTCCAGTGATGATCCATGGCACGAAGCCTCCAGTGATGATCCATGGCAAGAAGCCTCCAGTGATGATCCATTGCAAGAAGCCTCCAGTGATGATCCATAGCAAGAAGCCTCCAGTGATGATCCATGGCAAGAAGCATCCAGTGATGATCCATGGCAAGAAGCCTCCAGTGTTGATCCATGGCATGAAGGTTGTCGGGAGATTTACAATAATGTCCTCCCTGTCCCATCTCGCCCACCTCCTCTCTTTTCACCCCTCTCCCCGTAAGGAGAGCATCCTGCCCTCCCCGTAAGAAGAGCATCCTGTCCTCCCCGTAAGGAGAGCATCCTGCCCTCCCCGTAAGGAGAGCTGTCCTGGGAGTCCGTCAGCGGGCCATCCTGCATCCCGTTATTATGTCATCCCTGAGCCCTCAGACCACAGCCCCAGGGGCATGTCAATCAACCAGTCATTTAAAAAAAATTGAAAGTAATTTAGCAGACGCTCTTATCCAAAGCAACTTGCAGGAGCAATTTGGTTTAATTGCAACCTTTCGGTTACTGGCCCAATGCCCATGAAACAGGGTTTGTGCTGCCTCTACTTTTCCGTACAGACAAACACCCAGCCAGCCTAGTTAAAGCTTTGACAAGTATTCCTTTTGACAGAGAGTGCTTCTAACTCAGTGCATGACTGAATATCTCCTATGTACAGCAGTCATTTTGGTTTGTTATAACCAAGCCCGAGGTGTATGAAACATTCCCCCACTGCCACAATGACAAACGTCCACACAAAGACCTCCCTACACAGAAACCTCCCCGCACAGAGTCCTCCCTACACAGAGACCTCCCTACACAGACCAGTACAGAGCCAGGATGGGTTAAGTGGCCATTTGGGTTCCATCCAAGCAGATGGCTGCGTAATGACACTGTCAACATGGCGCAGCATGCAGGTCTCACTCTACAAACAGGCTCTTGAAAAAAATCCTGTCTTTGTATTGGAGACACACAAACAGAGTTCACCTGAGAAGTCAACCTGAAATGCACACATATCCCACTTTCCACCTCCCCTGGGGGGTTTATTTCCACCCAGAACTGACAACCAGACTCACAGTGTAATGCATACAAATGTGTTGGGTTCATCGTCTGTGTTTAAATTAGGACACAGTGTGTCTGTCGCCATCTCTGGGGGTGTCTCGTTTGTTTATCTTTGTGTATTTATAAACGATATGAGTGTGTATTTCTGCTCTCTGACTGTGCGTGGGCGCGTGTGTGTGTGTGAGGGGCAGCTGAGAGTGCTCTCATTATACCTGTTAGGGCATGAATAGTGTACCCACTGCATGACGTGCTTTAAATGTTGAATGCGTGTAGTGTGCTATATCCTAGAGCCATCTGTTTAGAAAATTGAAAAAACTGGAAACAATATGGGTTTTTATGTGTAGTGAATTGGACATGTGTACGGAATATTTAAATGTATTTTTTTGTGTTTTTTTTGTGTGTGGGGGTTGGGTTGGGTGCATTGGGCATCGTTATGTGCTATGCGCTTAACAGACACTGTGTGGGGCAGTGAGAAGGGAGAGGTCAGGGGAAGAGAGTGGGCAGTAGGTTGACGAATGGCACACAGTGTCCTTCTGTCTCTCTGAAAGAGCCCTATTGACGGAAGGAATCATGGATGCAGATTAACAAGGGGCCTTGCTCCGTCCGACATGTCGCTGCATGGAGACACACTGCGCATCCAACGCCATCCCTGTCCCCGCCTCATCCCCTCCACTCTGTAGCTAGTTCCATAGCCCACCCCAAGACACCGCCCACCCAACAACCTCATCCAGCCTATTCATACCGGCCTACAGACACACAGACAAGCAACAGAGAGACGGATACACACAAGCAGAAAAACAAGTACACACACACACACACACACACACACACACACACACACACACACACACACACACACACACACACACACACACACACACACACACACACACACACACACACACACACACACACACACACACACACACACACACACACACACACAGCAGACCTGCCCTCTGGTCACTGGAGCATCGGTCTCATCACCTGCCTCGTCACTCAACACACACACTGAGTGGATACGTTTTAAGCTAGAATCTGTATTTGGTGAAACAGATAGCCCCCAGCACCTTTATTATTGTTTTTGTTCTGTTGGCGTAACGGAGGAGAGGAGCGATCGTCAGCGTGGTTAAAACGTTTTTTTTTTGGAACAAAAAAGCCTGCTGTTCTTTCTAGACCCACGTGTGTTTGACAGCAGCTGATAATGAGATACCAATGGCTGGAATCATCTCAATTGTGCATTAGATGAATCACTCTCAGGATTGGTGAGACCTAGTATGTTGATATTTGTTGCTCACTGAAATCGTTTTCACTAAACAGTACATTATCAATAGTATGCAGTATGATTAGTGCACAGTATGTTGTTTGAGTAAGTAGTAGGCACGACCGATTTCAGACAAGGCCGTATGACTCTAATGCATGAGGTGCGTTACATACAGTTGAAGCCGGAAGTTTACATACACCTTAGCCAACTACATTTAAACTCAGTTTTTCACAATTTCTGAGTCAAAATTCCCTGTCTTAGGTCGGTTTGGATCACCACTTTATTTTAAGAATGTGAAATGTCAGAATAATAGTAGAGAGAATGATTTATTTCAGCTTGTATTTCTTTCATCACATTCACAGTGGGTCAGACGTTTACATATAGTAGTTTACAATTAGTATTTGGTAGCATTGCCTTTAAATGGTTTAACTTAGGTCAAACGTATCGGGTAGCCTTCTTACAAGCCTCCCAGAGTAAATTGGATGAATTTTGGCCCATTCCTCCTGACAGAGCAGGTGAAACTGAGTCAGGTTTGTAGACGTCCTTGCTTGCACAAGATTGGGCTTTGTGATGGCCACTCCAATACCTTGACTTTGTTGTCCTTAAGCCATTTTGCAAAACTTTGGAAGTATGCTTGGGGTCATTGTCCATTTGGAAGACCCATTTGCGACCAAGCTTTAACCTAAGACTGATGTCTTGAGATGTTGCTTCAATATATCCACAACATTTTCCTACCTCATGATGCCATTACATTTGTGAAGTGGACCAGCCCCTCCTGCTGCAAAGCACCCCCAGAACATGATGCTGCCACCCCCGTGCTTCACGGTTGGGATGATGTTCTTTGGCTTGCAAGCCTCCCCTTTTTTCCTCCAAACATAACAATGGTCATTATGGCCAAACAGTTATATTTTTGTTTCATCAGACTAGAGGACATTTCTCCAAAAAGTACGATCTTTGTCCCCATGTGCAGTTGCAAACCGAAGTATGGCATTTTTATGGTGGTTTTGGAGCAGTGGCTTCTTCCTTGCTGAGTAGCCTTTCAGGATATGTCGATATAGGACTCGTTTTACTGTGGATATAGATACCTTTGTACCTGTTTCCTCCAGCGTCTTCACAAAGTCCTTTGCTGTTGTACTGGGATTGATTTGCACTTTTCGCACCAAAGTATGTTCATCTCTAGGAGACAGAACGCGTTTCCTTCCTGAGCGGTATCACGGCTGCGTGGTCCCATGGTGTTAATAATTGCATACTATTGTTTGTGCAGATGAACGTGGTACCTTCAGGCGTTTGGAAATTGCTCCCTAGGATGAACCAGACTTCTGGAGGTCTACAATTTGTTTTCTTCTGAGGTCTGATTTCTTTTGATTTTCCCATGATGTCAAGCAAAGAGGCACTGAGTTTGAAAGTAGGACTTGAAATACATCCACACTTCCAATTGACTCAAATTATGTCAATTAGCCTACCAGAAGCTTCTAAAGCCATGACATCATTTTCTGGAATTTTCCAAGCTGTTTAAAGGCCACAGTCAACTTAGTGTATGTAAACTTCTGACCCAGTGGAATTGTGATACAGTGAATTGTAAGTGAAATAATCTCTCTGTAAACAATTGTTGGAAAAATTACTTGTGTCATGCACAATGTTGATGTCCTAACCGACTTGCCAAAACTATAGTTTGTTAACTTCTTATGGCTGCAGGGGCAGTATTGAGTAGCTTGGATGAAAGGTGCCCATATCAAATGGCCTGCTGCTCAGTCATAGTTGCTAATATTTGCATATTATTATTAGTATTGGATAGAAACCACTCTGAAGTTTCTAAAACTGTTTGAATGTCTGTGAGTATAACATAACTCATATTGACAGGCAAAATCCTGAGTTGAAATCAAAACAGGAAGCCAGAAATCTGAGCTTGTATGTATTCACCAGAGTCCCCAATGAAATCCCCTTGCGATATGAATGATGTTGCACTGCCTAGGGGTTCCACTAGATGTCAACCATCAATATAAATTATAATGAGGCTTCTATGTTGTTGTGGGAGTGAATGAGAGCAGAATATATTAGATGTCCATCAAGCAGCCATTTTCTGATCACGCGCATTCCTCATGGTATTCACTTTGCGTTCCATTGCTCACGTAGACAAGAAAGAATACTCCGGTTGGAACTTTATTGAAGCAATATGTTAAAAACATCCTCATGATTGATTCTGTACTTAGTTTGAAATGTTTCTTCCACCGGTAATATCACCTTTTGAAGTTTTTGTCCGATGTAACGCTGACCAGAATTAGCGTTTGGATATGTATACCAAACGCGCTGACAAAAGAAGGTATTTGGACATAAATAACGGACATTTTCGAACAAAACAAACATTTATTGTGGACCTGGGATTCCTGGAGTGCTTTCTGATGTAGATCATCAAAGGTAAGGGAATATTTATCATGTAATTTCTTGTTTATGTTGACGCCATCTTTGCGGCTGTGGTGTTTTTACTTTTGAGCGCCGTCTGAGATTATTGCATGCGTTTCTTTTTCCGTAAAGTTTAAAAAAAAATCTGACACAGCGGTTGCATTAAGGAGAGGTATATGCAGTTTTTTGTTTTTTTACGTGTTATTTCTTACATTAGTACCCCAGGTCATCTTAGGTTTCATTACATACAGTCGAGAAGAACTACTGAATATAAGATCAGCGTCAACTCACCATCAGTACGACCAAGAATATGTTTTCCGCGACGCGGATCCTGTGTTCTGCCTTACAAACAGGACAACGGAATGGATCGCATGCAGCGACCCAAGGAAACGACTCCGAAAAAGCGGGAAACGCGGCGGTGTTCTGGTCAGACTCCGAAAAAGGGCACATCGCGCACCACTTCCCAGTATTCTTCTTGCCAATGTCCAGTCTCTCGACAACAAGGTTGATGAAATCCGAGCAAGGGTGGCATTACAGAGGGACATCAGAGACTGCAACGTTCTCTGCTTTACGGAGACATGGCTTACTGGGAAAACGCTATCCAGGGCGGTGCAGCCAACGGGTTTCTCCACGCATCGCGCCGACAGAAACAAACATCTATCTGGTAAGAAGAGTGGAGGGGCGTATGCCTCATGACTAACGGGACATGGTGTGATGAAGGAAACATACAGGAACTCAAATCCTTCTGTTCACCTGATTTAGAATTCCTCACAATCAAATGTAGACCGCATTATCTTCCAAGAGAATTCTCTTCGATTATAATCACAGCCGTATATATCCCCCCCAAGCAGACACATCGATGGCTCTGAACGAACTTTATTTAACTCTTTGCAAACTGGAAAACATTTATCCGGAGGCTGCATTCATTGTAGCTGGGGATTTTAACAAAGCCAATCTGAAAACAAGACTCCCTAAATTTTATCAGCATATCGATTGCGCAACCAGGGGTGGTAAAACCTTGGATCATTGTTACTCTAACTTCCGCGACGCATATAAGGCCCTGCCCCGCCCCTTTCGGGAAAGCTGACCACGACTCCATTTTGCTGATCCCTGCCTACAGGCAGAAATTAAAACAAGAGGCTCCCACGCTGAGGTCTGTCCAACGCTGGTCAGACCAAGCTGACTCTACACTCCAAGACTGCTTCCATCACGTGGACTGGGACATGTTTCGTATTGCGTCAGATGGAAATATTGACGAATACGCTGATTCGGTGTGCGAGTTCATTAGAACGTGCGTTGTCGTTCCCATAGCAACGATAAAAACATTCCCTAACCAGAAACCGTGGATTGATGGCAGCATTCGCGTGAAACTGAAAGCGCGAACCACTGCTTTTAATCAGGGCAAGGTGTCTGGCAACATGACTGAATACAAACAGTGCAGCTATTCCCTCCGTAAGGCTATCAAACAAGCTAAGCGTCAGTACAGAGACAAAGTGGAATCTCAATTCAATGGCTCAGACATAAGAGGCATGTGGCAGGGTCTACAGTCAATCACGGACTACAAGATGAAATCCAGCCCAGTCACGGACCAGGATGTCTTGCTCCCAGGCAGACTAAATAACTTTTTGCCCGCTTTGAGGACAATACAGTGCCACTGACACGGCCTGCAACGGAAACATGCGGTCTCTCCTTCACTGCAGCCGAGGTGAGTAAGACATTTAAACGTGTTAACCCTCGCAAGGCTGCAGGCCCAGACGGCATCCCCAGCCGCGCCTCAGAGCATGCGCAGACCAGCTGGCCGGTGTGTTTACGGACATATTCAATCAATCCCTATACCAGTCTGCTGTTCCCACATGCTTCAAGAGGGCCACCATTGTTCCTGTTCCCAAGAAAGCTAAGGTAACTGAGCTAAACGACTACCGCCCCGTAGCACTCACTTCCGTCATCATGAAGTGCTTTGAGAGACTAGTCAAGGACCATATCACCTCCACCCTACCTGACACCCTAGACCCACTCCAATTTGCTTACCGCCCAAATAGGTCCACAGACGATGCAATCTCAACCACACTGCACACTGCCCTAACCCACCTGGACAAGAGGAATACCTATGTGAGAATGCTGTTCATCGACTACAGCTCGGCATTCAACACCATAGTACCCTCCAAGCTCGTCATCAAGCTCGAGACCCTGGGTCTCGACCCCGCCCTGTGCAACTGGGTACTGGACTTCCTGACGGGCCGCCCCCAGGTGGTGAGGGTAGGCAACAACATCTCCTCCCCGCTGATCCTCAACACGGGGGCCCCACAAGGGTGCGTTCTGAGCCCTCTCCTGTACTCCCTGTTCACCCACGACTGCGTGGCCACGCACGCCTCCAACTCAATCATCAAGTTTGCGGACGACACAACAGTGGTAGGCTTGATTACCAACAACGATACAGGGAGGAGGTGAGGGCCCTTGGAGTGTGGTGTCAGGAAAATAACCTCACACTCAACGTCAACAAAACTAAGGAGATGATTGTGGACTTCAGGAAACAGCAGAGGGAACACCCCTATCCACATCGATGGAACAGTAGTGGAGAGGGTAGCTAGTTTTAAGTTCCTCGGCATACACATCACAGACAAACTGAATTGGTCCACTCACACTGACAGCGTTGAAGAAGCGCAGCAGCGCCTATTCAACCTCAGGAGGCTGAAGAAATTCGGCTTGTCACCAAAAGCACTCACAAACTTCTACAGATGCACAATCGAGAGCATCCTGGCGGGCTGTATCACCGCCTGGTACGTCAACTGCTCCGCCCTCAACCGTAAGGCTCTCCAGAGGGTAGTGAGGACTGCACAACGCATCACCGGGGGCAAACTACCTGCCCTCCAGGACACCTACACCACCCGTTGTTACAGGAAGGCCATAAAGATCATCAAGGACATCAACCACCCGAACCACTGCCTGTTCACCCCGCTATCATCCAGAAGGCGAGGTCAGTACAGGTGCATCAAAGCTGGGACCGAGAGACTGAAAAACAGCTTCTATCTCAAGGCCATCAGACTGTTAAATAGCCACCACTAACATTGAGTGACTGCTGCCAACACACTGTCATTGACACTGACCCAACTCCAGCCATTTTAATAATGGGAATTGATGGGAAATGATGTAAATATATCACTAGCCACTTTAAACAATGCTACCTTATATAATGTTACTTACCCTACATTATTCATCTCATATGCATATGTATATACTGTACTCTACAACATCGACTGCATCCTTATGTAACACATGTATCACTAGCCACTTTAACTATGCCACTTTGTTTACTTTGTCTACACACTCATCTCATATGTATATACTGTACTGTATGCTGCTCTGTACCATCACTCATTCATATATCCTTATGTACATGTTCCTTATCCCCTTACACTGTGTATAAGACAGTAGTTTTGGAATTGTTAGTTAGATTACTTGTTGGTTATCACTGCATTGTCGGAACTAGAAGCACAAGCATTTCGCTACACTCGCATTAACATCTGCTAACCATGTGTATGTGACAAATAAAATTTGATTTGATTTGATTTGATTTGATCTATAATTCCATGTGTATAACTTGTATTATCATCTACATTTATGATGAGTATTTCTGTTGAATGATGTGGCTATGCAAAATCACTTGATGTTTTGATGTAAACTCAGATTTTTTAAATATAAATATGAACTTTATCAAGCAAAACATGCATGTATTGTCTAACATGAAGTCCTATCAGTGTCATCTGATGAAGATAATTCAAGGTTGGTGATTAATTTTATCTTAATTTCAGTTTTTTGTGAATGCTATATTTTGCTGGAAAATGGCTGTGCTTATTGTGTTTTGTAGTGCTTTCCCTGAAAAGCCTATTTGAAATCAGACACTTTGGTGGGATTAACAACGAGAAGAGCTTTAAAAGGATATAAGACACATGTATGTTTTAGGAATTGTAATTATGAGATTTCTGTGGTTTGAATATGGCGCCCTCTATTTTCACTGGTAGTTGTCATATCGATCCCGGTATCGGGATTGCAGCCATAACATGTTTTAATGTGGAGTGGTTGTATATTCAAAACCCCTCTACTCAACTCAAGGCCTGGATGGAGCAGACAGGTAGCGTGTACTTTCTCTGGTCAAAACCAACACATGTGGCATTAGAACAGCAGAAGGTTGTCAAGGTAGCCAATATAAAACTGGTTTTACTGTACTGTATAAAATAAAATCATTAGCTGACAAGTGGAGGGTGTGTGTTTTATTGGAGTCTGTACTGTACTGTATACTGTGTGTGTGTTTTATTGGAGTCTGTACTGTACTGTATACTGTGTGTGTGTGTATTGGAGTCTGTACTGTACTGTATACTGTGTGTGTGTGTATTGGAGTCTGTACTGTACTGTATACTGTGTGTGTGTGTATTGGAGTCTGTACTGTACTGTATACTGTGTGTGTGTGTATTGGAGTCTGTACTGTATACTGTGTGTGTGTTTTATTGGAGTCTGTACTGTACTGTATACTGTGTGTGTGTATTGGAGTCTGTACTGTACTGTATACTGTGTGTGTGTGTATTGGAGTCTGTACTGTACTGTATACTGTGTGTGTGTTTTATTGGAGTCTGTACTGTACTGTATACTGTGTGTGTGTATTGGAGTCTGTACTGTACTGTATACTGTGTGTGTGTGTATTGTTAGATCAGCTGTTTTGGGAATGGAGACTGCACTGACAGTTATAAGGAGGCAGGGTATGTACAGGCCCTGAGTGATGTTAGGACCAGCTGGTGAATATAGTCACTGAGTAAACACACTGTCAGAGTTGGCCCAAATGAAAGGGAGAGATAGGGGGGCGAGATTGTCAAAATAAGTGAAACGGTGGAGATTCCCCAATACCAGCAGGATAACTGCTGTGGATCTACCGGTCAGCGAGGACACTGGATCATTGTCTTCCCAGGAGAGAGAGAGAGAGAGAGAGAGAGAGACAGAGAGTGACAGAAAGAGAGAGTGACAGAAAGAGAGAGCGAGAGATGGATGTTGTGTACTATGGGGAACCTCCGGTGCTGAGACCGTGTTTGGGCTGGGCTGAAACACAAGGAAAGGATCACGGATGTCTCTTGACAGCTGGTCGTCTCATCACATGGCAAAGGGAAACGATTTCTCTCTCAGCTGCTCTTCTTCCATTTCATGCTTACGAAGCCAGACACGAACCTCCAACTTCATGCCATATGCACCCAATGGACCTCAGAGTCCAGCGAATGAAATAGAATAGAAGCACCGATGTAGAATGAGTAGTGAAGGACATAGACTGTTGCTCCAAGATGTCTTAATCATTGGCTCAAACCATCAGAGTAGTATCGAGCAAGCTTGAAAATAGTCTGTTTCAATGTATCAGATTTACGTCAGAGGGGTTACCATGAACCCACTCACAACAACATACAAGCGCACACACACACACACACACACACACACACACACACACACACACACACACACACACACACACACACACACACACACACACACACACACACACACACACACACACACACACACACACACACACACACACACACAGGCACGCTCCTGTGCGCACACACACACACAGTCTCAGATGTACACAGCTGGCTTAACAGAGAGCCCAGTTGTTCCCCAGTTCCTCTCCTTCGTCCTCAAGTGAGACGCTGCAGGTTTACATTTCAACAGCCAAGGTCACGGTGGCCTGCATGTGTACACCAGGAAGTCAGACGACAGGTCATAATGGGACCATAATGGGACCCGTGCCCCCTAATTGAGAGCAATTAGGGGGCACGGGTCCCATTATGCCTGGCAAAAACCAAACACTGCTTTCCACAGTAAGAACCTGATACCAACGGTCAAGCATGGTGGTGGTATTACGATGGTTTGGGGATGCTTTGCCACTCAGGACCTGGAAGACTTACCTTAATAGAAGGAACCATGAATTCTACTCTGTATTAGAGAATTCTACAGGTGATCTATTTCATCTGTCTTGTGACTGTCTCCAACCCCCACCAGGTTTCTCCCATTACCTCATGTGTTTTTACACCTGCGTTTTCTGTTTGCCTGTTGCCAGTTCGTCTTATCCCGTCAAGTCCTGCCAGCGTGTTCCTGTGTTTCCTGTGCTCTAGTTTGAGCTTTTCCCAGTCTTCCCTGTTCTGACCTTTCTACCTGTCCTGACCCTGATCCTGCCTGCCATCCTGTACCTACCTGACTCTGATTTGGATTACGACATTTTGTCTGCCTTGACCTACAGATTGACTGCCCCTTCTACTGTAATATACTCTGAGACTTGTACTATCCGACCTCCTGTGTCTGCATCTGGGTCTTAGCCTGAGCCGTGATAGAACGAACTGGCCATAACTGACCCAGCAGACTCAGACCAGCTCCACAGCGCTGCCTCCTCCCAAGGAGTGGAAAACACGAGGAGTTACTGTAAAGCCTTATGGAGGGACACCATACCCTGGCAGAATGCCATGACTATGTGTTCAATACATTTCTGGAGCAATTCCACGGATTCCCAAATAGGCAGCAAGCCACAATAGTAATCCCCCAGACTCTCAGCAACCCAGCCACCAGTGGCGTTTCTTCCCAGCATACCCCGGTGTCCCGAGAAACTTTTCAGATTCTGGAACCTGCCGGGCGTTTCTCTCCCAGTGCTCCCTCATCTTCGAACTGCAGCCTTCTTCGTTCCCCTCGGACTGCTCGAAGATAGCATACCTGATTACGCTGACGTCCGGGAGGGCACTCGCCTGGGCGACGGTGGTGCATGAACAACAATCAACCATTTGCCTCAGTCTGGAGGAGTTTGTGGCGGAGGAACGAAAAGTGTTTGACTTCCCGTAGTCCGGCCGGGAGAGCTGCTCCAACTATGTCAAGACTCCCGTCGTGTGGCAGACTACATGGTAGATTTTTGCACATTGGCAGCTGAGAGTGCCTGGAACCCAGAAGCCCTGTTTGACCATTTCCTTCACAGATTATTGGAGGTGATTAAAGACAAGCTTGCAGCCTGGTAGCTGCCCATGGACTTTGACTCCCTCATAGCCTTGACCATCCGGATTGATGGGCAGCTACAGGAACATAGGAGGGAGATGGAGTCTGTCCCCAATTGCACTCGCTCGTCCTCTAATTCCACTTAAACTCCTGAGGAATCCAGGAAATCCCAGAAGTCTACATTTCCGAGAGAATCCGGTGTCACCCGAGTTCCCTTGGAAATCACTGAGGGCTCTCGACTCGCCCTCGCCGGAGCCCATGCAACTGGGCAGGACTAAATTATCTCCTGCTGAGTGCTTACGCAGACTGAACACCAAGAGCTGTCTGTATTGTGGAGCTACGGGACATTTCTTATCTACCTTCCCATTAAAGACCAGGCTCATCCGTATGTACGACTACATTGGTGAGCCGTATGGGGAGTTTCCAATCTCTCACTACACGTAACCCCCTCTATGCTACCCTGCTGTGGGGAGACCAGTCCAAATCCATCGGGGTGCTCATTGACTCTGGGCCAAAGAGAGCTTTATGGACACTACCTTGGTGTTGGAGCCGGGCATCTCCACTCAACCCCTTTCCATTCTGATGGATGTCAGAGTGTTGGATGGGGCCTCTATTGGCAGAGTCACCCACAATACGGTTCATATCAACCTGCGAGTGTCAGGCAACCACAGTGAGACTATGCAGTTTCTGCTCCTGGACTCACCTCATGTACCCATGGTTTTGGGGTTTTCATGGCTCAAGAGGCACAACCCCCTAATCGACTGGGCTGCAGGTTCCATCATGGGTTGGAGTCTATTTTGCCATGCACATTGTTTGTGTTCGGTGCAGCTTGCCACGGGACATCTCCCTGGCGGCTTGGGTAAAGCCTCAGATCTCTCCACCGTTCACGCGGAGTACCAGGACTTTGGGAGGTTTTCAACTCTGCCCGCGCCACATCTCTTCCTCCGCATTGGCCCTATGACTTCTTATCGACCTTCTCCCGGGGCAACTTTATTCCCTGTTGGGTTCGAAGACCAAAGTGATGGAAGGGTACAAATCCAATCAAATTTTATTAGTCCCATACACATGATTATTGCGGGTGTAGCAAATATCTAACAAATAATATCTAACGAATCACACAACATATACCCAATAAACACAAATCTAAGTAGGAATGAATTAATACTATATACACTTCCGTTCAAAAGTTTGGGGTCCCTTAGAAATGTCCTTGTTTTCCACAAAAACAAGCTGGTCAAGCTGCTCCCACAACAGCTCAATAGGGTTGAGATCCGGTGACTGTGCTGGCCACTCCACTATAGACAGAATACCAGTTGACTGCTTCTTCCCTAAATAGTTTTTGCATAGTTTGGAGCTGTGCAGTGGGTCATTGTCCTGTTGTAGGAGGAAATTGGCTCCAATTATTTGCCGTCCACAGGGTATGGCATGGCGTCAACTCTGCACTGTTGACATTGAGACTGGGGTTTTGCAGGTAGTATTTAATGAAGCTGCCAGTTGAGGACTTGTGTGGTGTCCGTTTCTCAAAATAGACACTAATGTGCTTGTCTTCTTGCTCAGTTGTGCACCGGGGCCTCCCACTCCTCTTTCTATTCTGGTTAGAGCCAGTTTGCTCTGTTCTGTGAAGGGAGAAGTACACAGTGTTGTACAAGATCTTCAGTTTCTTGACAATTTCTCGCATGGAATAGTCTTCATTTCTCAGAACAAGAATAGACTGATGATTTTCAGAAAAGGGTTCTTTCTTTCTGGCCATTTTGAGCCTGTAATCAAACCCACAAATGCTGATGCTCCAGATACTCAACTGGTCTAAAGAAGGCTTGTTTTATTGCTTCTTTAATCAGAAAAACAGTTTTCAGTTGTGCTAACATAATTGAAAAGGGTTTCTAATGATCAATTAGCCTTTTAAAATGATCAACTTGAATTAGCTAACACAACGTGCCAATGGAACACAGGAGTGATGGTTGCGGATAATGGGCCTCTGTACTGCTATGTAGATATTTCATAAAAATTCTGCCGTTTCCAGCTACAATAGTCATGTAAAACATTAACAATGTCTACGCTGTATTTCTAATCAATTTGATGTTATTTTAATAGACAGAAAAATGTGCTTTCCTTTCAAAAACAAAGACATTTCTAAGTGACCCCAAACGTTTGAACGGTAGTGTACATACAGTATATGGACGAGCACATTCAGTACATTGAGGACTCTCTCGCTGCAGGGATTATGCATCCATCTGCTTCCCCTGCCGGCGCAGGGTTCGTCTTTGTGGAGAAGATGTGTATCGAGGGTCCGGGGTTTTAATGACCTGACAATTAAAAAATGTTACCTGCTACCACTCATCTCCTCAGCTTTCAAGCCTCTCCAAGGGGAGGTAATCTTCTCCAAGTTGGACCTTCAGAACACCTACCATCTGGTTCGGACACGGTAAGGGGACAATTGGAAGACAGCCTTTAATACGGCTAGCGGGCACTACGAGTACCTGGTGATGCCGTTCAGCTGCCCAACGCTCCTGCAGTGTTCCAGGCCCTGGTCAAGGATGTGCTCCCTGATATGTTGAACCGATTTGTGTTTGTCTACCTCAACAACATCCTCATTTATTCCCAGTCAGCTCAAGAGCACGTCCTCCATGTCCGACAGGCCCCCCAGCGTCTCCTGGAGAACCAGCTTTTCATGAAGGCAGAGAAATGTGAGTTCCATCGCTCCACCATCTCCTTCCTAGGATACGTCATTGCTGCAAGGGATATTCAGATGGACCCTGACAAGGTGAGAGCAGTGGTGGTTTGGCCTCAACCCACATCCAGAGTGCAGCTGCAACGTTTCCTGGATTTTGCTCATTTCTACCGTTGTTTCATCTGGGGTTACAGCACCCTCCCTTACCCCCTGTCTGCGGAACCTCTTCCAGGGTTCCGTTCATATGGTCTCCAGCAGCTGACTGGGAATTCTCAGACCTCAAGCAGCAATTCACGACAGCTCCCATCTTAATCCATCCAGACCTGTCCCGTCAGTTCGTGGTGGAGGTCAACAAATGTACATGAAAAATGGCTTTAAAAAAATGAATTTGAAGTTTTGGAATGCCCTAGTAAAAGTCCAGACCTAATCCCAATTAAAATGTGGCAGGACCTGAAACAAGCAGTTCATGCGTGAAAAACCAGCAAACGTCTCTGAATTACAGCTGTTCTGCATGAAAGAGTGGGCCAAAATCCCTCCACAGCGACGGGAGAGACTGATCAACAACTACAGGAAGCGATTGGTTGGGATCGTTGCAGCTGAAGGTGGCACAAGCAGTTATTGAGTGTAAGGGGGCAATTACTTGTTCACACGGGGGCATTGGGTGTTGCATAACTTCATTTCCGAAATAAATGAAATAGGTATGTAATTGTTGTGTTATTTGTTCAGGTTCCCTTTATCTAATATTGAATTTGGTTGAAGATCTGATTGCATTCAGTATCAAAAATATGCAAAGTAAAGAAAATTAGAAAGGGGAAAAATACTTTTTCACCGCCACTGTGCTGCAATGATCAAAACAATCCAAATAATTGATTTGGTCTTTGTCTGTTCTCTCATCCAGCATGTTCATGTTTTGAACGAAACGTGACAGAAAAAAAAAAAAAAATCCTCTCTTTCTCCGTTCAAACTTTCCCTGTGAATTCTCGTCAAACTTTCCCTGTAAATTCTCACACTCGTTTGTTTCCATCTTACTCGCCCTTCCGGTGAAAACCACACGAGCTTCACGTCGTCGCATGTGAATTGTTGCAAAATCACAGGTGACCTTCTGTGAAGTTCATGTTGTCGCGTGGCCACATGTAATGCAACGTGATAACATGAAAGGACACGTGATTTTCCACACGGGAAATCACGTGGTTTTCCTGTAAGGGCCCTCGCAGCCGGGCTACTCTCTCCCCTGCCTCACTTTATCTTTCCCAGCACCTCGTTATCTCACCCGATTCTTCTCTAACTCCCTCTCAGTCTCTCACTCCCTTTATCGCCCTGCCTCTCTGTCTCATCCTCCCCTGACCCTTGTTCTGACCTGATTCAGGGAAACCATGCCATTTAGTCCATCGCTCACTGGCCATTCTTTACTGGTTTATGGAAAGAAAGAAAAAAACATCCCCATGGTAATCCTCTTAAGGGATCAACATTCAACAATTGCTCACCAAGAGAGGCCCAATGCAAACCCGAAGTGGAGAAAATACCGTTGTAACACACTAAAACGCGTCAGGGTTACTTACTGATTTAGACTGGGTGAAAATGTGGACCTGCTTGCTCTACTGCTTCGTGTGACTTGGGGTCAAAAAAATGAACTTTGCTGACACACATAATCCTGACCTCAAACCTTACTAACAACAACTTCACAGGCCCTGATGCTTTATCAGTCACACAATGGGAGCAAATGAAGTCAAAGGCATCAAAACCTTTTTTCTGCTGTTAAGAGAGAGAGAGAGAACCTGCTTTTCAATGGGCCATTGAAAGCAAATGGATGATATGGATTTGCATTGACCAGTGGCTTAACAGAGGGAGTTTGTTCTTCTATACATTGCTGGCAATGACGCATTCACAAAGAAAAGCTGGGGGGGAACGATGAAGAGGAGAAATGGAAAAGGAACGACAGGGAGTGAAAAGGGACACGACAAATGTCAGTGTCTAAACTACTTTAAGATTTAACCTCTGTCTAAAATGTATTTAAGGGGGCCATTTTCTTGGAAACCTGTGGAGTTGATGACAGCAACACAGAGTTGTAAAATCTCGTTGTCTGTTCCTCAAAGGAAGACCAACCCACCCTTGCAAGAGGCTGTTCAGCATCGGCTGTTCTGTACTGTCATTTTGACAATAGCCTACAACCCCCATCGATTCTCACCAAGAGAATGCAACAAGTAGATTATTAGCAGACTGCGGGGACACGGTGCAGCTCTAAAAAGGACACACAGGGAGCTTTCAGATCGGTTTAGATTAAATATGGTTCTTAGTACAAATAATAGTTCAGGTCAATACGATTGTATTCATCTCAGGGGCTATTTAGATACACAGGGCTCATGGGGCCGGTAGTTCCCTGAAACTAAAGTTATGAGCACCTCATCACCTTACAGGATTGAGAGTCTGCAACGTTCTCATGGTAGAGTTCACCAACTGCCTTTCTGAAAACATAAACAATTCTCTGAAAACAGCCTGAGACCGAACCCTCCATCTCTGACTTGTCATGTTGTCCAGGTACAGACGGCAGGCCTGGTCAGTGTCTGGGGTCAAGGCCCTCCAACAGAGCCTCCAGAGAGGGCACATCCTGTCCGAGGGGGGACCACGGGGAGCATCCCCAACCCCGGGAGGAGGGAGGGGTCAGGTCAGGGGTCAGGGCTACTCTCTCAGGTTTCAAAGCTGGCTGGGGGCCGTGGGGGTCAGAGGTGAGAAGAGGGGGGTTCATATTGGGGTGTGTGTGTTTGGGGGGGGGGGGGGGGTCAGCTCTAGTTAAGGCTGCTGTGTCTTTGTGGAGCGAGGCAAGGCAGCGGACACACTAATGGCTTCCGCAATGAAACACTAAAAGTGGAAGCGATTAGCTCGTCCGCTTAAAGAGGCAACGAGTGCCTTGACGACTGCCGCATGGACCCAATCACCTCGTCTGTCCCCGAGAGCTCGTTACCCAGCATGCAGTGCGTGCAGCGGGGCTTAACTGTGATTGAAGTTGGTCACCCAGAAATCAATCACTCAGGACCAGGGAACCTCTCCTATTGACCCCAGTATATAAACAAAGTCACTGTGTGAGCCCACTGACCAGGGAGAAAGGACTCTACTACGTATGGGAAGTGTTTCAAAGGGGGCTAAAGAGTAATGACACTGTTCGCTTAGAGAGAGAGGTGGAGGGGCATTGTTTGGGAGAGAAGGAGAATTGTTATTGTTGGAAGACTGGTAAAATACTTTAAGGAACAGATCAATCTGAGGTGGGGGGGTGAACGGAGGATGAACAAAATTAAATAGAGAAAGAGAAGGCAGAGAGAAAGCGAGTGAGAGGGGTAGGCATGGTTTGGTTTTGGAGGTCACTGGTCTGCAAACACTGAAAGAAATAACTCCTGGTTTCTCTGTTTCAATTGAGAAACAGGACACATATTCAGGAGTGGGATAAAGGTCAAACCAGAGAGCGAGCGAGCGAGAGACAGAAAGAGAGATGCAGAGAGAGTGAGCGGGAGAGAAGGAGGGTAAAAAGGAAGAGAAAGGGAGTGAGAGAATAAGGACACGCAAAGAAGCAAAAGTAAGCAAAGTAAATGAAGTCAGTAAAAGAAAGAGGGAGGGGGGAGACAAATAGTGGGAGCAGAAAGGGAGATGGACAGAAGCGGCGGAAAGAAGAGCAGAAAATCCCGGGAAACAGCGGCTTAACTGCCTTGCTCGGGGGCAGAACGACAGATATTTACCTTGTCAGCTCAGGGATTCGATCCAGCAACCTTTCTGTTACCGGCCTACTGTCAACACCTGAGTCTGGGCTTGCTGTATACCTCCATGGGTCCACTGGCCAGACGTGCGTGTTTATTAAGAACATTAGAAACTGGGCTGAGAACAGACAGTCCCTGCATGTTCTTGGTCTTTATGCCGGCAAAGACAAACATTGGGACACTCCTATAGAGGTAACTGAGGCAAAGGAAAGTGGTTGGGAGAATGAAGTCGTACAGGCGTAGAAACTCACCTCTCAACAAACATTAGTCCACCTGTTGATCATACGGTGTATTTGAAAACACACAGGGAATGAGCACGCAGTCTGAACCAAGGACTGTTTTGGAGCGTCTATCACTAACACAGACATCTATTGATGATGTTTCCACAATACACACACGTACAGCTGACCGTTGGAACACAAACAACTGTGAAGGGGTTTACGAGGATCACTGTATGTGTGTTTGCACTGAGATTGATTCCAACCTATCTGGTCCGTGAGCAAGCAACACCTTATCGTAAGAGTGAATACATACCTTCGAACAGTGACGTTATCGCCGACCAACAACTATGTTTACTGATTTCATCAATATGTGTTTTCTTTGTGAATGAAACTGCACTTCTGGCACAAACAGCCGTGAGATAATCTTTTCCCTTGAGCATGGGACAGATTAGCTGGG